>NC_056735.1:387117507-387300007 GCF_019279795.1 Protopterus annectens | reverse complement strand
AATACTCAATAACAGGATGCATATCACTTGTATTTATCTGACAGTTTGGCGACATGATAGCAAAGATAATTGTAAGAGCTAGGTAACTATCCATGCACATGCCACATGTAATATCCACCTCTCTCGTATTGTTTGCAAGCAATAACAGCTGTGCATGTGTACATGTTATGCAAATGTGTAGTGACCCTTGTTACAGGGCTGAGCCAAATGGCTATGTGCACACCTACCTAGAGTGGATATTGAGAGTAGAGACACACTGGTTGAACTACCAGGTTTGTGTAGCCTAAGCTCTCATTGCCAACCTAACAACCTCTTGCACATACTGTATGTAAGGTAGTGCACAGCACTGGTAATGAAACAGGTTGCATATCATCTTTAACTCCAGTGTAACATCTGCAGTAGGAGTGTAAGATGTAGGAGACTGCTGCCATGTGTAACAGCCACTTCATAGTTGATGGCTTACACTATCTGATTATATCCTGATCATGTTGATAGTGGCATCAGAGTCTTTTAATACATTACTCTGTTTGGGGAATGGGTGTCTGTGCCCAACAGAGCTCATGGTACTGGTGGATATGTGAGTATATACCCAGAAAAGGAAACAGACTTGTAAACACTTGCATCATCTGTAATCAACTATCAGTACGTGATGTGCTCCTCAGAGGAGGATTGCTGCTAAAGATAGCTACAATGTTTCCGTAATAGCCAGTGTTGTCACATCCATAATACAAATATTTACTTGTGAGCATCACTGTCTAAAACATTTTCATAAGCAATAAGCAAACTAAATACATTACTTGGTACTTGTAGTACTGAATGTTCATACAGGCATGCCCACTAGTCAGCTACTGGTGTTTACTAATGTCAGCTTTGTGTATGTGGCCATCCTGGGGGGAATGTAATCTCTATGCCATGTACACTGCCAAATCCACCTAACACTACACCCCACACATTGTCTGGGATGCAGCTGCAGGGGTAAGCTGGAAGGCAGTCCAGTCTACAGCCATGACTGGACAGGACAGTCATGAGGTGTAGGTTAACACATGCATCTCATCATCACAACCAACACATACCCTTACCAGAACACAGTAAGGACACCCACACACACAACCAGAAATCACATACATTCACTGACGCTTCTAAGTATCTGGCCAAACAAGTGACCTCCCAAGCTGGAATAGACAGACAACAAAATACACAAACTGTATGACATAGTTTGGATAATTGTGCCACACCCCAGAACACATGGCCGGAAACATGCCCAACAGTACTCATTTGTGAATGCAAACTCTACCACTATGTTACAAATCAACCTATACAAGGGCATACATATTATCAGCTGCCTGTCTGCCATGATTAGCCACATACCCATACACTCAGACCACCTTTTGAACTATACACATGGCTCTGGCATATTCCATGTTGTTGTGCAGGACCTGTGATGCAGTAGCCTGGACTGCATGGAAACACATGTAGGAACTGTCAGGTCTTGTAGCCCATGCAGGTATGTCCCAAGGCCTGGGTAGCATTCTGCTATTGGCTAGAATGATACTGAAGTACAGGGACAAAAGGATTGTATTCCACAAGTGTCTAATGTACTGGTGGAAGTCAAAGGGTATCCAGTATCTGTCTGCCTGGGATAACATGGTTGACAGCCCATGATGCTTTGCCAGATAGGGCCTGCACCTGTCACCCCTGGGAATCTGGATACTGGCTAGGGCTCATGCTTCCCCTATAATGCCTTCATCATGCACAGTTCAAGTGAAGGTCCACTGCTATTACAGGGACAGCCAAGCAATAAACTGCAGGTCTCGCTACTCAATGATACATATCAGAAACACTATATGGACTCACATATGTCAATCCCTAACGTGGAGAACATATCTGTACAGTGGCTGAGACATGTTTCAATGCTCTGGAGAGCACACCTGCATGACCATGTTATAACACATACCTCACCTTTTGCCCACTATCCTTTACTGGAACACACGGGCCACAGGTGTGTCCACATTCCTGAAGGATATGTACACCCCCACGCTAGTTGCACTTGCATAACTTCAGATGCATTATGCTGAGCAACTACCTTTGTGCCAAAGTAAAATTCAAATTACACCTTGCAACAGATCGCCCACCATGCCACAGATTTCCCAACTGTCATAATGTGCTGTATGGGGAAGATTAGATTTGAGACAGAAAACCATAATAATGGCTACTCTCAACTATTCCATTATGAACTGGGAAGACTCCTCATGTACCAACACCTGCACTCAGTGCATGTTGGATTCCATCAACTCCAATGATCTGGATCACAGTAGTCACACAAACAGAGCTAACAGTATGTTACACATAGTCAGTCTCCAAAGCCAATGTTATGCTTCCTAAGAGCAAAGTGGTGACTGTCATGGCACCCATGCAGATGGACAATGCATGTGCAAATGCTGAATCCTATACAAATGAACCTTAAGCAGTCACATACATGCAGTGATTGTGCCATTGAAACAGAACCAAGATTCAACCAAACACAAACAAGAAGGCAAACTGGTAGTACCATGATTTAAACTGTACCACAGTAGGTAGTAACTGTTGCAAGAGTGAACACACATGAGTGTAGATGATCCCTGGTCAGCCTCAGTAAGATGCAAATACACCATATAAAACCACACAATGCTACTGTGAAACTAATCAGCCACATATTATGAAGCCAACCACAGAGCATTCTATAGCTGTGTCATTAATCGTAATGGCAGCGACAAGATCTGCCGTGCTGCACAGCACTATGGCATGGGAAGTACTGCACCTACAGAAATAGCACCTGTTCATACAGATAGGGCCTTGGAGAACCTAAACCCACTCCCACCTCCCCCAACAGGTACACATAGTTATATATCCATGTACACTACAGAGCCCCTGTAATAACAACTATACAGGTACAAGCTGCACTCTCGAAAGCCATACATACAGCTTTCATGGGACCTGTCAACATCCCAGGGTGTATCCTACACAAATGTAAGAACAATCAGCTCTCCACATACACATCATGTTCAATTATAGCTCAATGTCAGGCTGTGTACACACTGAGTGGTGCCCAGCAACAGTTATCACACCCCACAAAGGGGGAGGCACTATTGATAATGGGAAATAGTGCACTACTACCCTGCTGAGTCTGGTCTGTAGGCCATGAACCGTGATCAACTTATTTGATGTACTCAGTACAGATGTAGATGACAGTAAGGTTGATTCACACAGCATATCATGACCTTGCCAGGTCTTAGGACACCATCACCCATACTGTATTCCAGCTACACTCAGTAAACTAGGTGTATATTCCTATGTCACAGGAGTAGTTGGCAACTGGACTGCTGGCAGAACCAGCACTACAAAAGGTGTCTGACTAATACACGCACATCAAACCAGTGCCATCCACAGTAATACTGGGTTCATTCCTGGTACTCCCCTCTTTGGTATCTATACCACACAGACTAACACAGAAGGCATCTACCTATTGATGCTTGCAAATGACTATGACCTAGGAGCAATAGTTGACTCAATGTGTGCTGCGTTCAACATGCAGAAGGGACTTTGTGTGTCAGATGTGTGGTGTGTGTTGTATGGCCACAATCTGAAGGCTAAGTATTGCATTGTCATCCCCTGTGTTAAAAACACTGTACCCATGAACTACCACCTAGGCAGCGGTCAACATAATGGCAACTGTGTGTGTACGGGATGCAGCTGGACAGTAGTCTTTCCTTTGATAGTTACTTCACCACACCTGTCAGGTAGTCATATGTAGCACCCCTAATCATGACAGGGTGCCATCCATGAATATAGAGATAATTGTTCAGCCATGCTTAACACTCATGTGACCCATAATAGATCGCATATTTCCTTTAAGGGTTACTGCCCATGTGTAGATGACCTACACTACCCTTCCTAATCTCTAGCTCCACTATGTACCATGCAGCCTACCCTGAATAAAGCCATGTCCAACCCAGAGATGTTGAACATGCTACACTTACATCCTGATTCCAAATAAACACATACTTCATGGACATCCACCTTTCTAGTACAAGGATCACAACATGCCTGACAGATCTCTGTCCCATACTCTTTACATACTCTTGCCATACTATGCATCCCTGTCCAGCGAAGCTGCATATCGCCCCTCTCTGTGACTTGATGTGATGACCGCATGCCAAATATATCAGTAACCCTGTGGATCAGTTCTGTGGCACTGCTTGAACTGGCCACTGAAACTTACCTGTCTGTTGGCTACAGCTAGGTAACCTTTCTACCTAGGCTCATAAATGGCCCAGGGCATATAGCCTACTAGTTCACTATGACCATACATGCTATAGTTTATATCCAACCCTGCAAATACCATCAGGCTAGCTATTGTCCCATGTGTTTCATATGTGCAACACAGGCAATACATGGCAGGATGCTACACAGCTGTACAGTGCCATGTAGATGCTTATGAGAAAACACATACATGCAAAACAGTCTATGAGCAAGTCTGCAGGGTCACAGGTCACACCCCTAAAGGCTGTGTATGACTATATATGTGACATATACACAGCATTAAGATCTGTTGCATTAATGTGAACACATCCAGACATGTGCTGATAGGTAAAGACACCAGTACAGGAAAACAGACATGCCCACGTCAAGACAACATCCACATGGAGTATGAGCAATGTCATCACATGACACACATATATATGGTGATAACATCACATCACCAGTAAGTGTCAAATGTGTGTGACTTAAACATGTCAGTGGTGTTAGTGTCATATAGATTTGTAAGACTTATTTGTAATCTTAATAAATGTGATACACACGTATGTTACTGTGACCTGTCTCCATCATTATGTCTTCCAGGTATGCCGTGTGGCAGGCTGCCAGCATACACCTGCTTGGAGGATGTGGTCCTCATCCCATACCTCCTCGACAACCATTTAACACTCTTCAGCCATGTGCCACAGGATGCACAGCAGCGGGATGCCCTGTGGAAGGAACTCTGCAGGAGGGTAAATGATGTTGGCAGGCACAATCACACCTATCAGAAAATGCGCCAACACTGCACCGACCTCATAAGATGGACGAAACAGCATGCTAATGCAATCACCAGGGAACAAGGTGCAACAGGTGGGGGGGCACTCACTCAGCCCCCACTCACACGTACCGAGAAGCTACTGACCAACCTGGAGACACCTGCAGACCTCCATCCACAAGCTTTAGCTGGTATTATAGAGGTGGGTGTCTCTCAACCATTGAGCCTGGACTTGCCTGGTAAGTCAGTACTGCACAAATAACACAACTATATTTCACATAGTTACATGTGTTACTGTACAATATGTAATGTAACATAATATGCAAGGCATGTATGCACACATGCCACATACTATAGTCTGCTACTCTATGTATGCACAGATGTGCATACTCCATAGTATAGTGTATTGTACTAGCCATAGTATAGTGTATTGTACTGGCTTATGTGCTAACATGGACATTGCACCCTGTAGCTATCACACAGGTGTGGATAATGATCTTACTGCTGTGACACTCCTGGTACCTCTGGCATTTTGCAGCAACAGCAGCCTGTGTCATGTGAGAATGTTATTATTTACCAGGCTTGATAGTGCACAGATCATATTAATTGCATGCTATCTACCATAACACATGTACACATAATGTATGGTGGTCCTGTTAATAGACACTAGTCAGACCTGCAATGCATCACAGTGGTTACCTATGTGAACCAATTGAAGACTATATGAGACACCTACACTAAACCTTCCAAACTGTCATTGCCAGATGTGTGGACATCTGTGAATACAATGGTGGAGGTGTGGTTCACTGTAGGGACAGGTACTTCCGATCAGCATTACACATGTTGGGAATACAAGCAGTACTGTACAGAGAGCATATGTGTGCACACACTCTAAATGTGTTGGAGCTGGAGTATGACCAGCCCACAGGATACACCCTTGTGGATTATACCCTTGATATGAATGTCACACAATGTAATGTGCTATCTGACATGTCCATGACATGTAGTGGGCTGACTGCAACACTGCTCAACTATCCTGCAAAACATGATATCTCACAACCGATATATACCACCCTTTGTCTGCATAACCCTATCCTCAGTGGAGCATATGACATCTATGGGTGTATGTCACATGGGATAACACTGACATGTGAAATAGATGGTTATCACAACCATTGGACAGAACATGTGTACACATGGCCATGGAGGATGGCCAGAGACATGAAGCAACACACACACAGTAGAAGTGATGTACATGTGTGTACACCCTGTTGTACATTGGCTTGACACAATACAACTATGGCATTTGTGTAATGGTGATATTGCAGATGTAAAATACTAAACATCATATAGGCCTGTGCACAGCTTGTGTATGTATAACATGAAACCACCACATAACATGTCTTGAACATCTTGAGTGTGTCACGACATGAAATCATTCACCTATACAGTATCCAAATACATACATGTGTTGCACAACATACAACCACATCAGGCCACAGATAAAGTACATTCACCTTGCTGGTGTCAGACATCACTGTCATGCCTGCTCCTCATGTGTGTGAGGTACACAGATGGCATGTGGGACATAGAGTACTGCTAAGTTAGCCATGTGTGGGCATAGTTGCCAGGCATCAGTAATATGGTTGCAGATGTGCAGGGGTGTCATCTGTATACCCTTCTGTGACCGGTGTCACACATTCCACATTAGGGTTATTGTGTATACACCTCTGTGACATGGGTCACATTCCACATTAGATATGTATTGTATGTGAACACAGTCATGGCTATGAACTGTGTCAGTTACTCACACTGTATAGCTATAGTGAAACCACATGGTGCCCTGCAATGGCTATGCACATCAGCTCAATGTGCAGTATGTCACTGCATATTTGTAGGGCAGACAGACAACATTGCGTCAGCTGAAGACCCATGTTAGTATAACACATCCCTGCATTGGGACACCATTACTGTACTGTAGATTGGAAAGGACACCATTGTGTTACACATGTATGCATGTCATTCAACACATCAGCAGAAGACATGTCATACTACATGAGATTGGCAAGGTCATACACCACACATCAGGCTGGTGTACTGTAAACCTGTGCTGGTCTGTGGCACCGTTGCAAAGTAGGGACAGCCATGTCAAACATGTGTGTACAGCCACATGCACAATGTCTTTAGACTCAGCTCAGGGGTAGGTGGAATAATGTTGAACAGACATTCACTGCTTTGGGGGTGATATGCAAGCTAGGGCTCAGGCAAACATAGTATTCAGTTGACATACCCTTCTGCTCATGTCCTCACACATAGGGGCAGTGGCCAACACAAAGCATCAGTGGCAGATGTACAAAGGTCAGCGATGGTCTGTTAACATGTGGTGTATGTTGCACACACCATGGCAGTGCAGTGCAACAGTGCATAGTGCATGCATTGTGTTGCAGGTATGGGGCAAAAGCTACTAACACAAATGGTGCAATACAGGTATGTATGCTAACCACCACTATAATTGTGTAAGGTGCATGCCATCTGCTATAACACATGCATGCTGTTGTGTGCAACCCAGGGATGTATGATGACTACCACTATAATTGTCTAAGCTGAATGCCATCTGCCATATTACCTGCATGTTGCATGCCGTTGGGTGCCATAGCATGTGTCTGTGTGTCTGTGTTGTATAACTTGTAATGTACAGTTCTTGTCTGCCCCTCACAGGTGTTGATGTAGGTGCGTTGCCCTCCTGTGATCCATCTGATGTTAGTGTCCCCACAGACTCTAGCAGTGATGATGAAAGTATGATTGAGGCACAGGCAGGGTTATCAGGGGCTGAATCTGTGCCATCGGTTGCCATTCCACCTGTACCCCCCTCATCCTCTCACATAGTTCCCCTGCCTACGCATACCCCATCACCACTGGCCATAGAGGAAGGACAGTTGGCGAGTGGTAGCATAGAACAGGGAAGTGTGGAGACTATGGAAGGTGTGCCTGCACACCCTGATCCCAGTCAACTGACTGGTAATGTCCCACACAGGCATGTGCCCAGTGCTGCTCGTAGGAGGACCACTGGCCAACATGCCCCTGCGAGACAAAGCACATCAGCTGGAGTCACCAGATGCATGTTTTGGGCTGTAATGGAGGCACAAGCACATGCTGAATAGCACAACAGAAAAGGTCTGAGGCTTCAGAGGTCTGCTGTCTGTTCATTAACTGAGGCAATTGTAAATGCTCACTATCATCTTGCAGATTAAAAACATGCTGACTATGCTCTTGCAACTCCCATTCTAATATCACCCACTCCATCCAACCACTACCTTTCTTTCCACTCCACTAACTACCTTGATTATAGCAAGCTCAGATGCTCATAAGCCTAGTACTTATTATACAGTAGGAACTTCTTATTGTAACATTTGTTAATGTCTGTTATGTACTTCACAGATAAAGATTCTTGTTGTCTACTGATGTACTATGTTCTTCATCTGTAAATATGTTGTAAGGAATTGCTATGTTAAATTGTTAATCGCTATGTAATCCAATGTAACTACTGTCTATTTATTTTAACTGTGGAGCTTTTCTCCTCAGGCCTCCACTGAAAATGGACCTACATCCAGTCGGACACTCCTGGTCAACAAATGTAAATAAATAAATAAATAAATAAAAATAAAATGGTTTGGATAGATGATTGGGTGACATGGTGGGAGTCCTTGACCGTGGCATGTCAATCCTCGAGCATGGACTGTCTGTGGTGGAACATCTGGTGGGAGTGAGGCGTCGGGCACATGGGCGTAGGTCAGCTACATCACCTGTTGAAGGTCTATGTGAACATGCTACTGCACATGCCCACTCCCATAGTGGCGGTAGCAGCAGCAGTGCAGCTGGTGCTGTGCAGTCTACACCAGGACACAGCAGGCTACGTGCACATGGTCCTGGATGATCCCAACAGGGACATGGTTCCAGTGGACATGTGTCATCAGACAGTACCCAATCTGGACGTTTGCCTGGTAGTGCCCGTGCAACACCTGGCAGCTGCAGGTAACGTGGCCATGGCCAGACACCGTGAACTGTGAAACCTGCCTTGTACAGTCTGCAGCTGACAATAATACCCTTGTGTAGGCCAGCCACATGCCAGACCTGTGTGCATGCATACACACACACTCCAGAAACAAATGTAGGGCACCTCAACACACACACATGCATAACATCCACACATGCCCAATGATATCACAGGCCCTAACACACACACATGATGTCATCCAATGGCACAGCCTAGGCCTCTGGCAAACATTATCACCCTGTGCATATGATGATGCCTGTGCCACATCCCTGTCATCCACACTGTCGGTGCAGTGACATGCTCATATGGTCTGATGCACAGGGTGAACATACTAGGTAGACAATTGTAGATTAATATTGCTGAGTAGTGTTGACAGGCAGCAGACATGCCATGTATTACAGTTTTAGAATGCATTTTGTACGTTTGACAGTATGCATCATGTGTAACAACATTAACAGCATGTTGATCTTGATGTTCTTCCTTCCTTTTCAGGTGTAATTGCATGTGGGGATGTCAGTGTTTGCGGTTAGTGTCCCATATGTACATTTTGACTACTCACAGGTCTGTATGACAATACCTGCATGCACTTTGTAGCTTCCACATCACAGTTATAATCTCCCATGTTTCAATTATGTTTACTGTTCTAATGATCCAAGAGCATGATAGCTGTGTAGTAAGCTACTGTGTTCAGAGCCATCACATCCATAGTGGGTGACATCACAGGTATAGTTACCTGGAGCGGGGAGGAGGTAAAAGAGTAGTATTGCAGATGACAATGGTAAAAGCCAGTGGAAATAGTGGCCTCTCACTGGGAAGCAGTAATACCTGCTACCATGACAGGATGCAAACACAGACACACTCACACACTCAGAGATTCACAGACACAGTAACACACACTCACATTTGCCAGTGTTGGGATGAGAACCCCTGCCTACATGCAAATCATCATTATAGTACTACGCAATTACAAGACTCGCCACAGAGATTACACATGTACAGGTAGTCAGAATGGCCTAAGATCAAGGACACTGACAAGGATAATACAGTGCAGTGAGTGTATGTGGGGATGGGGGTTCATCAGTAGGCTATGTAACAACAATCCACACCCCAGGGTGTACATGTTAGCAGGCGGTTAGAATGCCCATCTAAGATGGATGATATCATCAGGGATACTAGATTGCATTGAGTGGATGGGGGGAGGGGGCATTAACATTTCACTATGGTAAAATACAGCCTCACTCCAGGGACCGGACAGCCATACACACTGACAACCACACACACACACACACACACACACACACACACACACACACACACACACACACACACACACACACACACACACACACTGTGGCATTCAGAAAGATATACACCTATGTCACACGCATACAGACACTTGACATGTGTGAGGTTCAACCACCTGCCTATGCCTTTCTTTCTACACTTCACTCTTTACTGATGTCAACAACAGTGTTCAGAAGAGTGAAAGACATGTGGGATGTATTCCCAACCATGCTTGACATATATGGACACACACACCCACACGTGCCAGTACTGTGAATCAAACACCTTCCTATCTCATGATAGGTATTACAGAGGTACAGCACTATTGCATTTGCTACAAAGTGTACCAACTCTTTCCTTTGCCAACTGTGCTGATATATGCACAATATATGTACAGGGGAGGTATTACTGTTACAGGTGTCAAGAGGTTTTCCTTCAGTGTCACCCTTACTGCATTCTACATTGTCTGTCTTCCAATTCAATTAAACAAAACCAGACCTTAGCCGTTATACAGGTTATTGTAGGAATGGTTGTAACACACCTGTGAGATGTCCTCAGTAATCATTTATCTGTAAAGTAGCCCCACCACTTAGTAGTCATGTCCAAACATCTGTCCATACCTCATGTACAGCTTACTGTACTTTGAGCATATCACCATATACAGTTGGCAATTTTGAGGCTGTATTGTAACGGCATGATATACTAAGACAACAGTCACCTTCAAACATCAGACACTGCACACGCATGGAATCTAAATAAACATCAATACATGTACACATATGCGGCTTACATCAGTAAGTGGACTAGAAGGTCAAGAGGATACATTCCACACCTTCCCCACATCATGTGGGAAACATGGCCGAGCATTACACCATAATGGATGTTGTATTCATGTACTGGTAGGAAACAACCACCTTCACTGAGTAACCAAGTGTACATATATGACAACAGCACATATCAGCAAGACACACACAGCATTATTCCATGTCATGCTCCTACAAACTGTTACTTGATAGTTCCATGGTAAAGCCAGGGCACTGTAATGGTCAACAGTGAGCACATCATATTTGCAACACACACTTCATGTTTACTGGAAGAGTGCCAGCAATGTGCTCTGTTACAGCTAGGCAGCACACACATTCAAGCATGTGCAAGGTCTTTGGCTTATAAACATCTCACACTAGCACGTGGCTATTGTGGTACTAAGGCTAATGTCCAGACAGCACACAGCATGCAGGCCTTGCAGTTGTTGACATGGGGTATATGTAGGAGCTATGGGCACACATGGCTGTACATGTCATAGACATATCACATGTAACTACTCAGGAACATACAGAGCAGAGCTGGATTTCCCTGAGTCTGTCAATGCAGGCCTTGTGTAGGTCCTATGATCCTGTTATTTGGGTATGTTTGTAGGCATTGCATTAGGTGGACATGTCTAATGACATACATGCCACATGGGTTGTTGTATGATATGATAGGTGTCATGGGTGACCAGTAGAGAGGGAATATTATCTCTGTTAACATAGATATCAAACCTTATATACTGTTAGCATGCTATCTGCCATGTGCATGTGTGTAATCAATGTAGCCACCTGTATGTAGAAGGGATAACAAAAGCTATGGTAATATAATTTATGTTGTATGAGTGTGGGATGTACATATCCAGGGCAGGTACAGTTAGGTCATAAACAACCATGAGGGTGTTGTTTACTGGTGTACAGCAACAGTCAACTGTGTTAATGCTGGCAACATCCGAAAGACCCTGGTATGTGTACAACTGACCTGGTTACAAACATTGGTATTATTTCATTGCATAACACATTATGCAGCTGTGTCTATATATGGGTACTTTGCACAGTTGATGTAGGCCTAGGTACAGTTCACCAATTGAAGGTTATCTGGTGGTCTACTACTATGTCATACCACATATGGATGTGTGTTTGTAGTCTGAGGACAAGGTGGTGGATGTTTATGAGGATACAACCTAGAATGCAGCATTTGCCACTGTCACCTATACCTGACTCATCTGTGATGAGTTATCTTGGAGTAGTGGTCTTTACATGTGAATAGCCTTTATGAATATGCGGACAAAACCACCTGGAATGGTCCATACCAGTGTTATGGCCCACGTGTCTGGATCTGAGTTATATGGTGGTAGTGCAATTGTGCACTACAGAGTCTTCAGCCAGGTGTTCCTCACTGCACAGATGTCAGTATTCTCCATTGTAGGTTCTACATTGAGCAAATGGATTACGAAAGCCACACATCTAGCACTAGTTAGCATAAGCATCCAATACAATTGTCTTGTAGGTGTTACTTCTGTGTGTAGTACTTTTGCCTTGGAATGCAACTATATGGGTAAATGCGACCAAGGTATTATCCACACTCACTTGAAACATGGATGCATGTGCTCTGTGTCAAAGGCTTATCGTTCAGTTATGACAGCCCAGAATGACAGACACTGGACAACCTCATAATAACAGCAGGACATTGGCTCATTGTTTTGGTCTAACAGTTGCCACTTGTACCATGACATCACTGTGAGTGGCAGTAATGTGCTTGGTAGAAAATGTCACATCTAAGGTGACAAACAGCAGCAGACGTTGTGCATATGACCAATGTGAGATATACTTAGTGTAGCAGTCCTGCTAATAATGACAACTACTAACACAGCCATTAGAGGTCATCTTGACACCTACACCTCAGTACCATTACACAATGGGGCTCACACATTATGCTTGCACATGCCACTGTTCCAAGTATAATGCCACTGTCCACAACCTGCTATCAATGTATGTCTTTCAGGGCAGCAAGGTGTGTGACACATGCTGTAGGTAGCATCTGCCTGTGTGCCCCAGTTAACCTATTGTCTGTCATGTCAACACATGCATGATTGTATATACTTAACATATATATGTCAGTACTTCATGTACATGTATGCATGTGTGCACAGCACAGACACAGATATATCATTTACGGGCCACATACAGGTATCTGGTAGTAAACCAATATGATGTGCATATATACTGACAGGCAAGATGTACATAGCTGTAAACCTGTGTGTTTACAATAGGAGTCCATTACAACGTGTTCTGTACATGTAAGTGTATGAGCATGTACACTGTGGCCTTCTGTGGTTAGAATCAGAGTGCATCCCAAACAGCCCTGTGCTACTAAGTGTATGAGCATAACCACTGCCTCCTTGTGTAATTTGAGTCAGTGCATCCAAACAAGCCCTTTGTGTCTAAGTGTATAAGCATGCCCAGTATAACCTTGTGTAGTTGTAGTCATAGCGCATCCCAAACGGCCCTGTGCTACTAAGTGTATGAGCATGCCCACTGTCACCTTGTGTAATTGGAGTCAATACATCCAAACAAGTTCTGTGATTCTATGTGTATGAGCTTGCCCACTGTAACCCTGTGTAGTGATAGTAGTTGTCCATTCCACAGATGGGCATACTCCAGTTCAGGGCTTGTTGTGCTACAACTATACCTCTCAGGCCATCCTATCTCTTACCGGCAGATGATGTGTCTTGTTTGTGCATACAGGTTGTAATGGACACCTACTTTAAACACACAGGTTTAAAGCTATGTACATCTTGACTGTCAGTATGCCTGTTGTTGTCCTCAATCTTAGAAGGGCATTCTGACTGCCTTGGAATGTGTAATCTCTGTGGCGCATCTCGTAACTGCGTAGTACTGTAATAGAGATCTGTAGATAGGCAGTTCTGATCCCACCACTGGCAACTGTGTGTGAGTGTGTGTGTGCCTGCAAATGCCTGAGTGTGTGTGTTAGCAAATGGCTGTGTGGTTGTGTGTGTGTGTATTTGTTTCTGCATCCTGTCATGACAGTGGGTTTTGCTGCATTCCAAAGAGATACCACCTTTTCCACTGGCCTTTATCCTTGTCAACTGCTAAACCTCTCTTTTCCTCCCTCCCCTCTCCCCACTGCAAGTAATCAGTCCTGTGATGTCACCCAGCTCAGAAGTGGAATCAGAGTAAGTGTAATTCTATGTGTTCTGTGGCACATACCCCAACTGCATACCACTGTACTAGTTACCTTTACATAGGCAAAATGTGTATGCACAATATTGGCAAGTGTGTGTGTGTTTGTGTGTGTGACTACCCTGTAGCCAGGCATACACATGTGTAATGTCTTTTAACATGCTGCACACCATGGTAGCCATCTGTGGTGACTGGAGTCTACAAAGTATTATATAGTTAGGAATGAAAAAGAATACAAAGTCAAGAAAGACTACAGTTGGATATGTTATTTTCCTGTGCACTGTCGGGCAGTGACACAGAAGTAGTCACCGGGGTGTAAGTCCATACCCATCATTCCCCCTCCCAAACTCCACAATCCCCAGGATAGATTACATTAGCCATCATTCCCCACCCCAAACTCCACATACACAACAACCATCCCTTCTCTGGTGGACTGATTAAGATTTAAATGTTATAAAACAAGAGATGCCTCTGTTTTGTGTACACATCAGTTCCTTTGGAACCCTTCTTTGTCACAAAGGGTGTTCAGACATGTGTGTGCATATATATATATATATATATATATATATATATATATATATATATATATAGCTGTGTCTGTGTATATGCATATATATAGATATATATATATAGGTGTGTGTGTACACATCACATAAGTGTATATATATATATATATATATATATAGTTACATTAGTTGTACAGATGTAGACTTGCCTTTGTTGTTTCAAAGAGTACAGTACATTCAAGGGTACTGTACATATGTACACAAAGCAACTGTCCCATTTGTTTTCAGTACTGTGGAATACCTGTAGTAAGATGTGCATTATAAAATACATGAAACATGTATACAACCTAGATGGCTTAGTGGAAAGTCCAGTGACCTCAGTGTGCATGGTCCAGGGTTGAAGACCTGCAAGCCTTATTGATACTATCAATTAGGACTGAATAAGACACTTTTAAGCAGTTGTAAGTGGGTGTAAATGTGTTTTCGCGACAGTAAGCAGTGGGTACACACAGGTAACACACATGTACAACTCACAATACACCTGATATGCCCTTCTTTGGCAATCCTGCTGATGTCACCCACCTACGAATGCACCTCTGGGACTGCTGTAACCCAATAATCTCCATAGCGCGTGCTGATGTAACAGCATAATACTGTAGTGTGATAAACTAGTTTGGTAGGTGTTTTAATCCCAGACAGGCCAACTGTGTGTGTGCGTGTGTGTGCGTGTGTCTGCCTGAGAAAGGAACAATGCTTTTTAGAGTATGCACACTCTTTACAATTCACATACACACCTTTGGCAATCCTGCTGATGTCACCCACCTTGAAATATACCTCTGGGACTGCTCTAACCCAGTAATTTCCATAGCGCATGCTGTAACTGCGTAATGCTGTAGTGTGGTAAACTAGTTTGGTAGGTGTTCTTGTCCCAGACAGGCCAACTGTGTGTGTGTGTGCGTGTGTGTGTGTGTGTGTGTGTGTGTGTGTGTGTGTGTGTGTGTGTGTGTGTGTGTGTGTCTGTCTGCCTGAGAAAGAAATAATGTTTTTTAGAGTATGCACACTCTTTACAATTCACATACTCAGCTTTGGCAATCCTGCTGATGTCAACCACCTAGAAATACACCTCTGGGACTGCTGTAACTCAGTAATCTCTGTAGCGCATGCTGTAACTGCATCATGCTATAGTGTGATAAACTAGTCAGGTATGGGTTTTATTCCAAGACATGACAGGTGTGTGTGTGTGTGTGTGTGTGTGTGTGTGTGTGTGTGTGTGTGTGTGTGTGTGTGTCTGACAGTCAGAGCCTGTGTGGAAGTGGCTGTGAGTGTCTAACCACTGGACATGTTGAGGAGCAGTTTTTGTAGTTTTCCTATATGGTGTCCATATTATATGTCACAATGTCCACCTCACGAGGAGTACAGATGTCAGTCAGCCAAAGGACTGTGTTGGCAAGCCATACCCCTACATCTGGCAAAAGGCCTGGTTAATAAAGTATGCAACCCTACTATTACCTGGAATACGTTCTGAACCCATGTATCATACACAAACACTCTTGCCTAGAATATCCCACTATGTTGATAGTACCCTGCACATTGATGACAGATAGTAGGCATGGTGTGATTGCAGTGGGCTGCAGAGGGCATGGCACCCTGCCCAACAGTACAATAGGCATATAATTGTGGACAATGTGCCTTCACTGTGTTCCCCACTGGATGCCTGCAACATATGTGGTGCCATCAAATGTGATCCACAAAGGACATACAATGCCTTACACACATGCCCTGTATGGACAGATGCCACTGACACCAGGGAATACCTATATCATTCTATCAATACATGTGCAGGGTCAACCTGCTGTCTATTAGCAGGTCCTGCCACACCAGGCCAGTATTGGCATATCTGATGATAACAGCCTGTGTATACAACATGTGCCAGCCAAACCAGTTACACTTGTACATGTCACTGTACATTATTGTGGGATGTGCACATCCCAGGCAATGTGCATGTCAAGGACTATCAAACACAGACATGGCATGAATTGCAAAGCAATGGCCATACACAATGGTAAGCAGGATGACAGGACAGTTCATATAATACCCATCTATGTGGGACATTGCAGTCACTACACCCCTGAACCACACTGCACAGCATTGTCGGGTAGCGTGATGCCAAGGATTACCCCTCACCCAGCCTTGTACAGCCATCTTGCACAGCCAGCCACTACATACCCATGAAGCAGTGCACACATGCATGTCAGTACTGGCACCTTGTGTCTGCATGTGGGGTATGATGCTCCCAACCACAGTCACACCCAGTATAACTCCCATTGGCATACTAACTGATGTCAGACCCGTTCACATGCCCTAGCCCATAGAACCTCAGGATATCCCCTGTGGTGCATGTAGTACCTGTGCATTACTGCAGTATGGCAAACGAAGTAGTTAGGAAGTGTATTTGTGAGCCTGGCAAAGTGTGGCAATGTGTCTGAGTCCCTTAGAGTGTGTGGTTGTGTTGACAATGACATCTGTTCATGTGGACAGCCATGTGTGCTACACCTAATGTATGTCTACTATATCTCTGTTGCAGATGTTGCTCACCAGCACACATATATGTTCTTACAGTACACCAACATGTCAGCTATGTGGCACATGGAGTAACTGCATGCACTTGTAATAGTAATGGCTAGTCAGTCAGGCGTTTGAACCCCTGTACTGGTAGGTGTGTGACAGACGATGGTTAGGTTTTAGTCTCCAAGCCCTCCTCTGATGTACTTTGCCTCTGTCTGTCCCTCCCACACACTCTCTGGTGGATGAGGAGTTGTACACCTGCTCAGCAGCAACTTGTGTTTTGTAAGTGACGGTCATGATCAGGTGATGGCCTCTGCACCTATTGCAGTCCTCCTATAGCCGATTGCATGTGGAACAGCTGTGGTGATATTCCCATAGCCAATCGCATGGAAACACAGTACAATATCTAGGAACATCATGTTGGTGTTTGCCTATGACAGTCACTGTGAGTGGAACCTGGACCTGGTGTTTGGTAAACAGCATCACATATGATATCTGGATATTCCTCAAACAGCATACAAAGTGGAAGATAACCTAAAGACAGGAGGGTGATGTGCCAGACATGACAACAGCATGTAAGTGTAGCTATGCTTCATTGAGACTATTGCCAGTTTAACAAGTTGTGTGTAGTAATGGCTAGTCTGCATGTTTTAAAACTGACAAGACAGTGCTCTGTTTGTGAGGGAACCCCCATCTGTAGGGCCATCTGTGGACTGTCAGTGTGTGGAACCATTTGATTCTTGTGTTACTCACTGAACACACATCTGTGAACTGCAGAAGCATAGTGTGAGGATTGCAGTCAGTACATGGTGATATTGATGAGAGTTACTGCTATCACATCCCTGACTGGAGATATGTCACATGAAACAGTGGTATGACAGTCACTGTCTGAGGTTCTCACAGTGACATACCAATAATGGGCCACTGTTCATAGCTGCAGTCACAAGTCTTCTACACTTTGTACAGATGTCATGCAGTATATATGCATGTGTTGTGCTCCCTCTGCAAATGTATGCCATCTGTTGTGTTGGGTTGATGGTCAAATCTATGCATGCTGTTATAAGTAATCCTGAATGCTGTTGACTATTACTAAGCCATATATGTGTTAAAACTGCAACACCATAGGCTGTATGGGATTGGAGGTCCTGGTGGAACCTCCTCTCCCACTTCAGCTGGCCATGGCACTGGGCACCAGCACGTCTGGGACCCAGCCTTGGACCTCCACCTCTGTTGGCTCTGCACCACCTTCTGGTGGAACTGCCACTGAGGATGGAACTTGTCCCCCCTGGGAGCAGGTCCAGACAAGAACCTGTCAGCCATCGTACAATCCCAGACATGATGCATAGGGGGCTCAATAAGGGGTTTTGAGGCCAGATACGCCAGCTCGAGGGCAGAGTGTCACATTTAGAGGGTGAGCCTGCCCCTCCTAGACAGCCCCCAGCACAGCCACCTTTGCAGCTGTTTTGGTGCAGTGGTGGCTGCCCATGGGTGGGGACCTCCATCCCACTGTTTCCATCTGGGGGCTCATGGGCTTGTAACTGCCAAACACCCCTCCCCGTCCAAAGTGTATCCCCCCACATGTGTCATATACTGACCCTGTATGCTGTCTTGTCTATCCTCCTACACAACCTATCCTCCATGAGCATACCTACTCTCCTTCCCCCACATCCCACTCTCACCTTACGGAAACAAAAGGCCAGTCTGTTCCTAGAACAACATTTGCCCCATACATAGCTGTCCATTTCACACATGTGTCCACTGGACACATGTAACCTTTTTAATTTGCATCACAACATACTACTGTTGTCCTCACCCGTGTCTCTCAGGCACACAATCCTGGTATGCACATGACTCCTAAATGTTACAGGTACACGTGATGCAGACAACCCCATTGTACACACGACATTACCAGTCCCACTATGGTTACCCCATTTACCTTTTTCATGATGATGATGTTGCACACAGCACCTTGCAAGAGTACTGTTCTCACATAATGATTGGACAGGAACTGTTGTGTTAATGTAAATAAAATGCACAGAGTAATGTATCTGGCCAATGTACAAATGTTTGCCTGTATTAATGACACAGGACTGTCTGAGGGAGTCTTGATATTACATAGGACAACACCACTACATAATACAGGCGTTGCTGGTGTTTCCCTTTTCATTCCTTTTTAATGCTTTGTTGTCACATGGGATGTTCTTGACATATCTGTATATATGTATGTATCTATATCTAGACATAAACACACACACATACATCTACATGATGGAATACATTTCCTATACTGTTGAATGACTGTGCTGGATGATATGTTTGTGATACCATCCAATGTCTGCATGTCTGCCATGGCTTAGTGGTAAATCACATTGGCTGTTGTGTGCAGGGTCCTGGTTTTGAGCCTTGCAGAGGCCGTTTATTTTATTGCTGGGCAGAACAAGGCCATTGGATACGGAGTGATTAAGGCACTTTTAAGCAGCTGTGAGCGGATGTGCATGGCTTTGCGTGACAGTAAGCAGTGCTTACTTTTCGTTAAAGTTCCTTACACTCAGTTACCTTCTTGATTGCTTAACCTGTGTAGGCAGTGCTTACCCCCATGCAAACAGGCTGAAACCCGTTCACTGCTGCTTAAAAGTGTTTACTCCTGCTTACCCCCGTGCCAATTTCTTTAAATGAAAAGAAAAAAGGGTTGATAGGAAAGTGGTGAAAAAGGGGCACAAAGAGGGAAAGACAGTAGGAAAAATAGCTAGAGATGTGCAGGAAGGGTGTAGGAAAGGTCCATAGCTGCACATTTTTTCTACAGCAACGGCTGTGCATATGCAATAAATTTGGCGAGACATTTGGACACAACCCTGAGAAAGGAGTGAGGACAACAATAGTATGTTGTGATGCCAATTAGAAACATTTACATGTGTCCAGTCGACATGTGTGCAAAATGGACAGTTATGTATGGGGCGTGCTTTTTTGTGGGAACAGATTGCCCTTCTTTTCTTTTATGTTTAGGTGAGAGTGAGATGTTGGGAAAGGAGAATAGGTATGATCAGGGAGGATAGGCTGGGTAGGATGACAGACAAGACAAACAAGATGTGTACAGGGGCAGTATATGACACATGTAGGGGGGAAACACCTGGGACAGGGAGGGGTGTTTGGAAGTCGCAAGCCCATGAGTCCACCAATGGATACAGTGGGACTGAGGTCCCCACCCATGGGCAGTCACCACTGTACCTTCACAGCCCAGAAGGTGGCTGTGCTGGGGGCTGTGTAGGGGGGCAGGCTCACCCTCTAGTTGCACCACTCGGCCTTCAAGCTGGCATAGGTGGTCTCAAATCTCCCTGTCGAGCTCCCTATGTATCACGGCCCGGACTGTTCCATGGGGGGGGCGAGCCCCATCCCCTGCAGCGGTTCCACCCGAAGGTGGTGCAGGGCCAACGGACAAGGAGGTCACAGGCTGGGCCCCAGATGTGCTGGTGCCCGGTGCCATGGCCAGTTGAAGTGGGACAGGTGGGTCCACTGGGACCGGCATTCCCATACGAGTTATGTTGTAGTATGTTTAAGGCAGATATGGGTTAGTAATAATCAACAGCATTCACAATTAGTTATAGCAGCATGCATAGGTATTCCCATTACTCAGGGCACCAGATATAACATAGTTGCAGAGCAGGCAGAACACATGCATATATGGATAAACAGTGGCCTTTACAACAACATGCAGGTTTCATTGATGGCAACAGGCCACCAATATGGATGTATTTTAACATGGCACATGCATATAAACAGATGTGAATATTTATAAACTAATAAGACATATGTCCCAAGAAAGGGTAGGAGTGTGGACATACCAAATGAGTTGTGTAAAATGGTTATGTTTGCACAAATGGTAGGGGTGAGAGAGAGAGACTTCAATTAACAACTGATACATTTTTGTAGCTTTCACAACATTCGTAGTCACTGCAGTGGTCTGTCCCTTACATGTATTATTACACTACCCAATGGCGTTATATTGTACAATGGTATAGGTTCATAGGTTCATAGGTTCATACTAGGCTATCTGCCCGAGGGCATTTATAAGCCTAGCCCATTGTTTTGTGGCTTACGCCACCCCTTTAGTATGGGGAACTATACCCATTATTTTGCTGTGCCTCTGTCGAGCAGTGACACTGAGGTAATTCCTGGGGTATATCTGCGATCTCCCATCCATTGGTCAAGATTTCTCTTGAACAAGGCCAGCAGTGCTCTGCCTCACATGTACCGGGATTTTGTTCCACAGCATAGGAGTCTTTGGGTGATGAATCTATCCTCCAGCACGTCCTATTAATAGCCGTGTCGAGGTTTAAGTCTCCGCCTTGTGGCTCTGATGGATCTAGATTTTTGAGGTGAAGCATATTCATCAAATCTGGGTTTGACATGGCCTTGTATGTTAGGCAAAGGTCACCTCTGAGCAAGCGGTAGCGACTGAATAGAGCTGGAGTTCTTTCAGTCGGGCAGCATAGGACAGATTTTGAGACCCTTTATCCTTTTGGTGAGGAACTTTGTGGCCTCCCAGCTGCTGCAAGTGTCAGGTCAGATACATTCCGAATGGGGCATTGTACTCAATCATTGGTCTGATGAGTGATGAGTAAAGGAGACTATGACCTCCCTTGATCTAGATGAGAATCCCTTCATGATAAGGTGGGCAATGTAGAAGGACTTCCTAACTACTTTAGCTACATGGGTGTCGAATGACAGACTACTATCAACCTGGGTCCCCAGGTCCCTGATAACTTCTTCTGTGCTCAGTGGATTGCCACCTATTTGGTAGCTAGGGGTAACCTTGTTTTTCCCGAAGGGTATGACTATGCATTTTTGGCATTTAACTTTAGGCCGTGCCTCTGGCACCAGTTATCCATTTCTGTGAGACCCTTCTGAAGGATATCTGTGTCAGATGTGTTTTCTACTATGGCCCAGTTTGCAGTCATCTGCAAACTTTGTCAGCCATAACCCTCCTGTGTTTGCTTGTACTTGGAAAAGTAGATGCCAAACAAGAGTGGGCCCAGGACTGAGCCCTGTGGGACACCACTTGTGACAGGCTTTGAGTCTGACATGGCGCCAGCAACTCTGACCCTGTGGGTTCTGTCACTCAGCCAGTTTGCAACCCATCTTGTGATGTATGGGTTAGCATTTAAGCTGATGAGTTTTTCAATGATACCCGAGTGGGGTATTGTATCAAGGCCTTAGCCAGATCGAGGTAGGCTGTATGGACTGCCTTTCCTCATCAATGGCTTTGGTGACTGTTTGAAAAAGTCAACCAAGTTTAAAAGGCATGATCTGCCTTTGACAAAGCCAAACTGGGTTGGATCCAAAGTCTGCAAATTCCCTATGTCTTTATTTATGAGGTCCAGTATGATCCTCTCCATGGCTTTGCAGATAAGGCTTGTCAAGCTAATGGGCGGTAATTTCCAGGGTCTGTGGAGGCACCGCCTTTGTGAAGTGGGACCACAGTTGCAGTCGCCACTCCTGGAGTGCGTATCCAGAGGTAAGACTTTGATTAAACAGCTGTCCTAGCTGTGGGTTTAATTCCTCATTGAGTTCGTGGAGCACACAGCCGGGGACACCATCGGGTCCCATGGATGCTGTGTTTTTTGCTTTGGAGAGAGCAGTTCTCACTTGGGCGCTGGAGATGTTTGGGGGGATGCACTCATTTGGTATAGATATCTCTCCTTTTGGGGGGGGAGAAGTTTGCACTGAACCTGTCAGCCAGTATGTTGGCAATGTCTGTAGGATCAGTAATCTTCACATCATTTTGAACTAGTTCTGAGCATATCTGGGAGTTTCCTCCTAGGTTTCTAACATAGCTAAAGAAGGCCTTATGATTGTCTTTTGAGTCTTTAGCTATTTTTCTCTCGAAATTTGCTTTGGATGATTTTATGAGAGCTCTTAGTTTTTTACTTATAGTGATCAAGGGTGTCTTACCTTTTAAGGATTTTGCTCTATCTTGTAGTAGCTTCCTCCTTTTGTTGTAGAGTTTGTTTATGGCTGGGGTCCACCAGACTGGACGCTTGCCTTTGGTACAAAGAGTCTTTGTTTTGCTTGGGATTGCCTTATCCATGCAGTCCTGCAGGTGATGGTAGAAGGCGTTTGTAAGTGATTCAGCGGCTTGAGTATTGTTTTCCATGGCTCGGGGCCTGAAAGGAGACCACACTAGTCTTTAGAAGTGTGAAGTCGGCTTTTGAGAAGTTCTTTACTGTGGTCTTTTTTATTTCAGGTGGGGGTGGGATGAGGACTTCCAGTGAGATTAGTTTGTGATCTGATCTCACCAGTGAGGGGTATACTTCCGGTGTTGAACATTGTGCTCCCATGTTCGTGATGATGAGATCAAGTATGTTATCTCCTCTTGTGGGGATGGTGACTAGTTGTTCCATGGCATTTGAGTTTATGAATTCCAGGAACTTTTGGGCTAGGGTGTTTGGGCTTGAGTAGTGTTCCCAGTCTATATTAGGGTAATTGAAGTCACCTAGTATGATGGTGTTTGGTGATATATTTATCCCCTCTAGTGTTTTCAGGAAGGCCATGTGAGTTTCCTGAGTTTGTGAGGGTGGCCTGTAACATGCTACAATTTGCAGAGCAGTCTTGCCTATGGTTAATTGCACCTGGATGGTCTCCGATGCATCGTGTTGCCACCAGTCTTGAGGTGTGGGTGTCCTTGATGAATATGGATACCCCCTCCTTTCTTGGTATTGTCCGGATTTTGGGGCGGAACGCATGATATGAGGTAAAACCTGATAGCTGGGGTGCTCTCAGGAGCCTTGAACCAGGTTTCTGTCACAGCACAGACATCGATGTTCTCCATACTGAGAAGGGCCTCGAGTGCGTGCATTTTGAGATTTAGACTTCTGGCATTGAGCAGCATTACCCTTAGTTTTTTTTCCTTTTTGTGTTCTAGGGTGGTAGGTTTAGAATTTGAGCCTTGCCTAAAAAGGCACTATGGGGTGGCAAGAGCCTTTGCCAATATCCGAATCCCAGGGTGACAGGTGCAAGCCATCCCTTGCGGCAGCGTGGCTTGTCCAGCATGTCATCCCAGGCAGACAGATACTGGATCCCCTTTGAATGACACCAGTGTTTAAGCCAATTGTTAAAGCTGATCATCTTATCTCTGTATTGTGGCATCATTCTTGGTGAAGGTAGGATACTGCTCAAGGTCAGGGTCATACCTGCCTGGGCTACATAATCAGAGAGCTCCTCAATGTCTCTTTCATGTAGTCCAAGGAGGTACGTCTCAGGTCGTTTACACCAGCGTGGACAATGACTGAGTCATATTTGTACCTGCTGTTGAGAGACCTGAGTGCTTGCGTTATGTGGCGGATTCTATCACCCGACAGGCAGCTTACTGTGACCTTCTCCTTACTCAGTCTGGTGAGCGGGACATCAGTGTGTCTGACTATGGAGTCACCAATGACTAGTGTGTCTGGCATTGTGTTTGGCCTTAAGGGCTGTGACTGTTTGACACTCTGACTGTGAGGTCTATGTGTTGGGTGTTGTGTTCTGAGGTGGTGGTTGTTTGGGTGTCTGCTTTGGTGGCCTCTGCTGTTTTGGTAGATTTTTGATCAGAGCCTCCGAGTATGTCTTTGTGTGTTTATGTGTATGATTTGAGGTTGTAATGGTACTATGTGAGACTGGGTCTATAGTGTGTGTGGTAACCTTCTCCTCCTGACTGGTCTTGCCAGTCCTATGTTGAGAGAGCTCAGCCTCCAGTTTGGCCGTATAGTTGCATCTCGCATGTATTTGTGTTTTGTGGGAGGAGGAAAGGGTTGTCTGTGTACATGAGGCAATTGAAACATTGCCTCAATATTCCCAGGTTCACCAGCTGAGCAGGAGAGGACACTAGCAACTGATCCCTCGACATGCTAGAAGGGTAGACGAAAAACTTTAAAAAAGGATTCCGGGGGACGTGGGTGACCGAGAAATGGGGGGTTGCCTTTTTGGGGTACTATCTATGACAAGAGTGCCGTATCAAGGTAATAAGTACTTTAGGAGCAAGTGCTAGGTTTAATAGATAGAGAATAGTTTACTTGGAGTCAAGTAGAGTTGATCTTTTTAGTTATAGGATACGCTGATTTGATCAGTAGTATAGTTCGAGGAAGGTAGTTTTAAGGGAAAATTTGAAGAGTGGACTTTAGGTAGCCCGAATAGTTTAAACCTGCTTAACCGGCACTGCCCTAGTGTGCAACAGTGGCCTTTACAACAACATGCAGGTTTCATTGATGGCAACAGGCCACCAATATGGGTGTATTTTAACATGGCACATGCATATAAACAGATGTGAATATTTATAAACTAATAAGACATATGTCCCAAGAAAGGGTAGGAGTGTGGACATACCAAATGAGTTGTGTAAAACGGTTATGTTTGCACAAATGGTAGGGGTGAGAGAGAGAGACTTCAATTAACAACTGATACATTTTTGTAGCTTTCACAACATTCGTAGTCACTGCAGTGGTCTGTCCCTTACATGTATTATTACACTACCCAATGGCGTTATATTGTACAATGGTATGTTTGTAGATTAGTATGTACGGGACCTGTGTCTTATGTACAGGCTTGACAAGATGCAGGTGTTAATGCAGCATGTTTTGAGACTGCTCTCATACACTTTGGGTGAGATGCTGGGATGACAGGTATGTTTGCATGTACATTTTCTGACTATGTACAAGTCTCACTATCAGTTATATGTCATTAACAGCTGCCTACATTTCTTGAATCTTCACACAAATTTGTCAGGGGAACAGGGCAAAAGGCGGGTAATGTGTACAATTTATCAGGACCTACTGGGCAGACTGGAAGAGTTGAGAGGTATGAATATGCATACCACTCTCTATTTAAGCATTTTAGCAAAATCTGTACAGTTATTAAGTGTAAATATGCATACAGCTTTCTCTCTGAACATTCTAAAAGACTGTGTGCAGTTGTGTGGAATGATTATGCATACAACTTACTAGCACTCCTGGGATCCAAAGCCCTGCTGTGTGTGACAAAAGCATTACAGTTAAGATCACTGTACACTATGCTATCAGACAATTGTTGTGCGGCTTTGCAATGTATTTTGTGTAATATGACTGACCTGTTTACACTTCCAACATTGTTATACAGCACTTCATACATATTGTATTTGCATACCAGGGTAACACTGCTTACTACAACAGTACTATTTAATAACTGCAACAGTACAACAACATATGACTGCAGAGTAAACAGAAGCAATGCAGGGGTTACACCATTATTTG
The DNA here is from genome assembly GCF_019279795.1 of Protopterus annectens. Lineage (NCBI taxonomy): Eukaryota > Metazoa > Chordata > Ceratodontiformes > Protopteridae > Protopterus > Protopterus annectens. Next base: position 387,273,284 of record NC_056735.1, on the reverse strand, counting down.
CAGCATATTACACTATTCTGTATACTGGTACAACACTTTCTCAGGCTCTTGTTATGACAGTACGTGCAGGCTATATACTAACCTGCCTCGTGACACATCCTTTGCAGCCTAGCATCAGAGGCTTGCTGGTTTGCAGCATGCTCATCTGCAACTGTCAGGGAAGTAGACTGATATTTAGCCATACCTATCCATAGTATATACAAGCTAGGCAATTATTAACTACGTAGTGTAAGAAATACTTAATCAGTTCTGGGGCATTCTGCGTCTGCCTTGCTTCCTGGATCCACTGTTCCAGGACATCCCCCCTTTGCCGCTTCAGGTCTGCATGGTGGTGCCTGACCTGCTCACCAGTCCGGGGATACCTATGGCACTAGTGAGGTCACGGGCGAGACTGTCCGAGGCCTCCATTTTGTACTGCGAGCCCTGGTACTGGCCCTGCAGTAGTCTCCTGTCATGGTGCTTTACCAGGAGCCATACCATGAATTTGGTCTCCTGGATGCCCCAGCGCTGCACTCTAAAGTGAGTGCCTTCTCCCACTCCAGCCATTCTGCCTGCAGGGGGATGCTACAACCAGTTATGAGCCATATTCCCGCCTCTTCGGTTTAAGTAGGGCCAGATTCCTGCACTTTTCAGTAATTGGCTGGTTTTGAAAAGGCTAAGCTATGCACACACATGCTTACTTCAGGTTGGCACTGCTTAAAGAGGTATACCTGTGGGCATATTGTATTGGCTTCCCTACACATTGCTTACAATTACTTAGTTGGGCTGTGTGGCGGTTAGCATTGCTTATTGGTTATCTAGCATTATATTTGACTTTTGTCAACGATGTCTTACTCATTACAGGCTATATATGTGTCTGGTATCCATCATTCATGTGTGCATACACTGTATGGGGTCCTGGGGACTTCTGAACCTTATTACAGTGACACCTCAACTCTATGCTTACTGCAGTACTCCAATTCACATATTTATGGTCTGTGGCAGTTTATAGAACATTACACTGTACATAGATTCAGTTCACATATTTGATTTGTTTCCCTCTTGTAAGGATTAGTTTGCTGATACCTCCTTTATAGGTTCATAGGTAAGTACTAGGCATTTATAAGCCTAGCCAGAATGTGATGGCTTTCACCACCCCCTTAGATTAGTTCCCTGTGCCTCTGTCCAGCAGAGCCATTAGTTCCCTGCACCACTGTCCAGCAGAGCCACTGCAGTGATCCCCGGGGTATATTTTCTGCTTCCCAGCCACCCGTCAAGGTTTCTCTTGAAGAGTGTTAGTGAGGGGCTCTGCCTGATGTATATTGGAATCCTGTACCAAAGCATGGGGAGTCTCTGGGACAGGAATCTATCCCTCCAGCATGTCTTATTTATCATTGTGGTGAGGTTTATATCTCTAGAGAGTGTGGCTCTCTGGGATTTGCCTTTTTTTAAGAGGAGCATGTCCAACAATTCTGGGTTGGACATGGCCTTGTATGTCAGGCAGAGATCACCTCTGAGTAAGCGGTATGCAACTGAGTACAGCTGGAGTTTCTTGAGTCAGGCTGCATAGGGCATCTGTTTGAGGCCAGTAATCCTCTTGGTGAGGTACTTTTGTCATCTTTCCAGCTGTTGCAGGTGTCTTGTAAGGTACATCCCAAATGGGGCATTGTAATATATGATGGGTCTAATGAGTGATGAGTAGAGAGGCACAATAACCTCTTTTGTTCTAGATGCAATCCCTTTTGTGATTAGGTGGGCCACATAGAAGGATTTTCTAACCACCTTGGCAATATGATTATCAAAGGAGAGATTATTATCTACTTGGGTCCCCAGATCCCTTATTACATTTTCTGTATTTAGGGGACTACCACCTATGTGGTAGTTCATGGGTACTTTATTTTTTCCAAAGGGGATGACTATGCACTTTTTGGCATTTAGCTTGAGGCCATGATTTTGACACCAGGTATCCGTCTCAGTGAGACCCTTCTGGAGGGTGTCTGTATCAGCTGGAGAATCAGTTATGGCTCCTAGTTTGCAGTCGTCTGTGAACTTGGTCAGCCATAGTCCTCCTATGCTTGCCTGTACCTCTGAAAAGTATATACCAAACAGGAGGGGTCCTAGGACTGAGCCCTGGGGAATGCCACTTGTAGCCGGTTTAGAGTTGGACGTAGAGCCTGCAACTCTCACCATGTGGGTTCTATCCATGAACCAGTTGCCAACCCAGCTCGTGACGTAGGAGTTTATGTTCAAGCTGGTGAGCTTGTCTATAATACTAGAATGGGGAATGGTATCAAAAGCCTTTGCGAGGTCTAGGTAGGCCGTGTGGACCTCCTTTCCCTCATCTAATGCCTTGGTAACTGTCTCAAAGAAGTCCACCAGGTTTAGGAGGCATGATCTGCCCTTAACAAAGCCAAACTGGGTAGGGTCCAAGGTTTGGAGGTTCCCAATGTCTCTGTAAATGAGTTCCATGATGATGTGCTACATAGCCTTGCAGACCAGGCTTGTCAGGCTTATAGTTCCTGGGGTCCATTGTGGCTCTACCTTTGTGGAGTGGGATAACTGTTGCTGTGCACCACTCTGTGGGTACATAGCCTGTACAGCGGCTGAGTTTGAACAGTGTGTTTAGGTGAGGGGTTAGTTAATTTTGGAGCTCTTGTAAGACACAGCCTGGGACACCGTCCGCTCCCATTGAAGCTGTGTTTTTTTACTTTGGATAGGGCTGTTTTAACCTGTGTGTTGGTGATTGATGGGGCCCTACATTCTTCTGGTATGGTTATGGGCCCTTTAGGGGGTGAGGGGGGGGGTGAAGTTTGCACTAAACTTGTCTGCCAGAATGTTGGCAATATCATTCAGTTCAGTGTATTTTGTGCCATTCTGCACTAACTCATAGCAGATCTGAGAGTTTCCACTTAGGTTCTTGATATAGCTAAAGAATGCTTTGTGGTTATCTTTGGAGTCCTTGGCAATTTTTTTTTTTGAAACTATCCTTGGAAGATTTAATGAGGGATCGTAGTTTCTTGCTGATACTGATCAGGGATGTCTTTACTTCTTGGGATTTTACTCTTTTCTGTACTAGTTTCCTCCTTCTGTTGTATAGCTTGTTTATGGCAGGGGTCCACCAGACTGGTTTCTTTTTCTTGGAGGAGTGAGTCTTGGTTTTACTTGGGATAGCACAATCCATGCATTCCTGCAGATGCTCATAGAGTGCCTTTGTAAAGGTTTCAGCAACTTGGACAGCATTGTTGTTTAGCATAGGGGCTGTGAATCTTTCCACCTCAGTCTTAAGTAATGTGAAGTTTGCTTTTGAAAAGTTTTTCATGGTGGTTTCCTTGATTGGGGGTGGGGGCGGAATGTGGATATCCAGAGTGATTAGTCTATGGTCTGATCTAACCAGCGAGGGGTTGACCTCCGGTGTGGAACACCAGTCGCCCATGTTGTTGATGACCAGGTCCAATATGTTATTCCCTCTGGTGGGGGTGTTGACCAGTTGATCCAGGGCATTCGAGTTTATAAATTCTAGGAAGCGTTGGGCAAGGGAGTTAGTACTTGAGTAGTTCTCCCAGTTTATGTTTGGGTAATTGAAATCACCCAGTATTAGGGTGTTTGGTAGGACCTTCATATTTCCCAGTGTCTCCAGAAATGCGGAATGGGGGTCCTTGGCCATGGTGGGTGATCTGTAGCAAGCTACAATTTGGATTGCAGTTTTGGCCATTGTTAGTTGCACATGGATGATCTCTGATGCATTGTGCTGCACCACTAACCTGGAGGTGTGGGTATCCTTGATGAATATGGATACACCCCCGCCTTTTGTGTTTTGGTCCTGGTTCTGTGGCCAAAAGGTATGGTATAAGTTATAGCCTAGTAGTGCTGGGGTGCTCTCAGGAGCCTTAAACCAGGTTTCTGTTACTGCACAGATGTCAATGTTCTCCATACTGAGGAGTGCCCCGAGTGCGTGCATTTTGAGGTTTAGACTTCTGGTGTTGAGTAGCATTACCCTCAGTTTTTGGTTACATGTGCTATTTATGGTGGTGGGTTTGTCTTTTGAGCCTTGCCTAAAAAAGGCACTATGGGGGCAACAAGAGCCTTGGCCAGTATTCGAAAGCCTTAGGGTGACTGGTGCAAGCCATCTCTTGCGAAGCAACGTGGCTTGTCGAGCATGTCATCCCAGGTGGACAGATACTGAATCCCCTTTGAATGACACCAGAAACTTAGCCAATTGTTGAAATTGATCATTTTTTCTTTATATTGTGGCATCATTCTTGGTGAGGGCAGGATGCTACTCAGGGTCAGGGTCATACTGGCCTGGGCTACATGATCATAGAGCTCTTCCATGTCTCTTTTCATGTAGTCCAGGGAGGTACGTCTGAGGTCATTCACACCAACATGGACAATGACATATTTGTATTTGTATTTGTTCTGGAGTGACCTGAGTGCTTGTGTTATGTGGTGGATCCTGGCACCCGACAGGCAGCTAACTGTAACCTTCTCCTTGTCCAGCCTAGTTAGTGGGACATCAGTGTGCCTGACTATAGAGTCGCCTATTACTAGTGTGTTGGGTATGTTAATTTGCCTTAAGGGCTGTGATTGTGTAGCACACTGATTATGTGAAGTATGTGTTTCATGGTTGGTGATGGGGTGTGGAGGTTGCTTGGATGTCTGCTTTGGAAGTCTCTGTTGCTTTTGCAGATTTTTATTTAGAGCCTCCGAGTATGTTTTCATGTATTCATGTGTGTTATTTGCCTGTGTTGTTTTATTAGGTCTATTTGAGACTGGTGGCGTGTTGCAAGTATTACCCTTATCCTCTTGACTGTCAGTTCCAGTCTTGGGTTGAGAGAGCTTTGCCTCCAGTTTGGCTGTATAATTGCATCTCTCGCATATATTAGTGTTTGATGGTAGGAGGAGAGGGTTGTCTGTATACATGAGGCAGTTGTAACATTGTCTCAAAATGCCCAGATTCACCAGTTGGACTGGAGAGTACACCGGAAACTGCCCTTTGAACATGCCTGAATAGGTAGAATAAGCTGTTTTTCTGATTGGCTGGTGGGGACAAAGAGAGAGCCTTGTCCTTCTGGACAGTATGGGGGGGGTCTATTCCTAGGGTTAATTAGTGCTTGCTATGAGTTTTAAGCAAGTTCTTGACTGTGAAATGAATGGCTTAAGTGCTAAAGTTGAAGGTTTGTCTACTTCCAAGGGAAAAATTGAAGAGTAGACTTAGTGTAGATGAGAATAGTTGAACTCTAGCTAACTGGCACTGCCCGGTGCACAAAACCACGCAAATGCATTTTTTTATAGCAAGGAAGCAAAAGAGATAGGAATTATCTCAAAATGGCCAATAAACTACTAACTTCTGGGCTGAAACCACTCCTCCAGGGACAGATAGGCTGCTCAAATCTCCCTTCTCTCACAGGTGAACAGAGAAACTTCCTTCTATCCAAGTAAGGTATGGGCAACACAGAAACTTGTAACACAGCCCTGGATTCAGCAATAACCTGAAAACTGGACTATACTAGTTCAGAAAGGTGGGAAACCAAACAAGTATATATATATATATATATATATATATATATATATATATTTTTTTTTTTTTTTTCAGAAAATAGAGCAGATACAATCAAAATTGGCCCAAAATGGCCAATAAACTACTAACTTCTGGGCTGAAACCACTCCTCCAGGGAAGGATAGTCTGCTCAAAGCTCCCCTCTCTCACAAGTGAGCAGAGAAACTTCCTTCTAAGTAAGGTATGGGCAACACAGAAACTTGTAACATAGCCCTAGATTCAGCAATAACCTGAAAACTGGACTAAACTAGTTCAGAAAGGCAGGAAACAAGTATTTTTTTCAGAAAATAGAGCAGATACAATCAAAGCAACACTTTAAATGCACAGAAAAAGCTATCACACTTTAGTGTGTAGCCTACAACAATTAAACAGATTATTTAAACACAAAAATTACTTAATTCAAGTGCAGGCAGCAAATAAGTACAATATGTAGCAATAACAAACTTTTTAAATCACAGAAATGCTAATAAAAACTGGTGTTTTAGGTATAACTAGTTAAGACAGCAAGAAAAGCAGAAAAGTTACACTTAATCACTCTAAAGTCTCTCTTTTGTCTCTCTGCTGCTGTAGACTCTGCAGAACACCTGGAAGGCACTTGCTGAGCGGAATACAAGTGCAAAAACTGCACAAATGCATTTTTTATAGCAGGGAAGTGAAAGAGATAGAAATTAGCCCCAAATGGTTAATAAACTACTAACGTCTGGGCTGAAACCACTCCTCCAGGGACAGATAGGCTGCTTAAAGCTCCCCTCTCTCACAGGTGAACAATGAAACTTCCTTCTATCCAAGTAAGATATGGGAAACACAGAAACTTGTAACACAGCCCTGGATTCAGCAGTGACCTAAAAACTGGACTATACTAGTTCAGAAAGGTGGGAAACAAGTGTATATATATATATATATATATATATATATATATATATATATATATATATATGGGTCTACTTCTAATGACCGAAACGCCGATTCGCCGACAGTGAAATCACCGACGCCAGAAAACCGACAACACACAAACCCGACAACGCGAAACACCGAACACCATAACACCGACACACTACACGTAAACAACACAGTACACTACAACACATATCCACTAGCCCTAACCCAAACCCTAACCCTAAGGTCCGACACTACAGCACACTCTCCCTACCTGCACCCTAACCTAACTCACTTACACACCCCAACCCCAAGCTCCGACACTACCGCACACTCTCCCTACCTGCACCCTAACCCTAACTCACTTACACACCAACCCCAAGCTCCGACACTACCGCACACTCTCCCTACCTGCACCTAACCCTAACTCACTTACACACCGAACCCCAAGCTCCGACACTACCGCACACTCACCTATCACACACCCTAACCCTACATCCCTGAGTATTGCACACTTACCTGTCCGCTCCCTACTCCTAAATCCCTCACCATCGCATACTTACCAGGTCGCTTACACATTCCCCTTGTCGGTCTTCCGTCTGTCGGCATTCGAGCGTGTCGGTCAACTGCGTTGTCGGTCCTTTCGTGTCGGTGATTTCACTGTCGGCGAATCGGCGTCGGTCATTAGAAGTAGACCCATATATATATATATATATATATATATATATATATATATATATTTTTTTTTTTTTCAGAAAATAGAGCAGATACAATCAAAACAACACTTTACGCAATTAACCAGTTAAAAAGCTCAAAACTGAGCCCTGTTCCAGCAGTCTTCAATCAGACAAGTTCTAACTGCAGACTCCTGCCACTAGGGTACAGAGAAACCTACAAAAAAGACATCCTGGATCAGTGCACAAGTTATACAAACAAAGCTATATCCAGCAGGCCTAAATCTAGTCAATGCTACAGCAAACAAGGCGTATTGATTTCATAAAGAAACAGTTCAAGTAAGCATGCACAATAAGCTTTTAACCAGAAATTCCCAGCTCGGAAGGGTAGAATCTAGCCTCTCCTCCCACAAGAGTGCAGACCACAAACCTTCTTAATGTAAAATAACTGGCCTGAAGCCCAAGTGCTTAACCCAGAACTAATACACTTTTAGAATAACAGACACTGAGCCTTCAATCAGCAGTTCCCAACTTAAAAGTATATACGCTACCTGTCCTGCCACAACAGTGCGGACCACAAACCTTCTTAATGTATAACAACTGTTTGAAGCCTAAGTGCTTAAACCAAAGGCCTTAGAATAACAGTTACAATTTAATCAAGCTGCTAACAAGCAATAATAAAGGCAGCAGAATAAATGCAATTGAGTACTTTTAAAAAGAGGCAAAAGCAAAATAAGGTAATAAAGTAGGAAGAAACACAAATACAGTAAAGCAGATGAAATAGAATTTTTTTTTTGTAGAGGGAGGAAACAGAGCAGATTAAGATAGTATAAGGGAATGTCCTTCCTATATTGCTATCATGGCATAGTGGTTTACCACTATGACTGTGATGTACAGGGTCCTGTGTTCTAGCCTTGCAGAGGCTGGGTCTTTTGTTGGTGGCCAGAACACGAGCTGTTGGGTACAGAGTGATTAAGGCACTTTAAAGCAGTTGTGAGTGGGTGTGCGCGGGTTTGCATGGAGCTAAGCAATGCTAACTTCCGGTTACTGTTTCTTACACTCTGTTAGCCTCTACATTGCTTCACCAGTGTGATATTTGCATACCAGTGGCCAAACAGGCTTACACCCGCTTGCTTCCGCACTTGCAAATGCACTGCATTTGATGTTTGCATCTGACACTTACACCTCTGGGTGGGAGTGAGAACTACAATATTACTTTGTGATGCCCATTACATCGGATTACATGCCTATAGTATCGGGAATGGCTGCCCATTAGGCATAAGCATGCCGTTCAACTGTACGGAATCCGCGGCCTGTCCTTAGTTTGATTCATACTATTGGTGTGTTCCTCTTACAATCTGCACCTGTCTGGCTAATACATGGGTAATGACACCATTCAATACAAACAAGTAATTGGGTTTTGGAACCCACATCCTTCAGCCGAGTCATACTACTGCATACCTATTATTCTATCATCTTTCTAAGGTTGTAAGTGGAATATGTGATTTCTGTCTCTATCAGACCTCTCAAACGAGTGGGGACAAATATCAACTGAATCAGGTACAAGTCATGACAACATCAGGGACAATCAGGGACACATTTAAAATATTAGTGCTATTAACTCAACACATTGACAGACTCAGAGCATATGAATTAATACACATTTTCTGAGGTAAATGAAGTTTATAACTCTTAATTGTTGTCATTATTCATTACGTGTAATTCACCACCTTTCTTCCAAAAGTCACTAGTTTTAGGAGGGATTAAGTGGGACAGAGTTAGAATTTGAGTCAAAATCAGGGATGTCCCTGGAAATCAGGGACAGTTGAGAGGTATGGTCCCTATTTGTTCCCCCAACGGTTTATGTCCTGTCCAGTGGATTTGCTCTTAGGAGTTGAGAGGTATGGGTGTAAGCTATGCCCATTTCGGAATATTGCTTACATCTCCGGGACGGTCCTAATACGACTGAGCCAGCCAACACCTGCACGTCTAGGCCCATAATTGCATGCACATAGTTCCCCCACCTGCCCCTCCTCTACAGCACTCATCCTTACTGTGGGTGCAGGTGGGGTATAAACACACCACTACACACTGCCCACTCTCCACATGTCGAGACATATGTCATACGTTGTGTCGACCCATGGGTTATCAGGCTTGCACAACCTACTGGTCCGTGTATGTCTACAGCCTGGTTTGATGAATCATTACAGGGACTGACTCTGATGATCAGTAATTTTTGGGGTGTCCCACAAGGGACATTGATGACTTTGTTTCAAGATTAGACCTGGCAGGTCTCTCCCACTGGTAGTATCCTGTCGGTGGTCTGGGAAGCAGTGGTGTGTTTACTTTTATTGTGTGCCTGTATGTCTCACCGGCCTAGCTGGGGGGGTGGACTGATGCCACGTGTTACACGTTTGTTGATTGGACCCCTCACCCCCATATGCATGGCCTGTAAACCTATGTAAGTCATAACTGTTGTATCACATCCTAGCTATATACATGTGTATATTTACAGTCACACACACACATATATATATATATATATATATATATATATATATATATATATATATATATATACACATTACTATATACAGATATATCTGTATATGTATGCATACATGTATATATTTATATATTGCTGTCTATATATATCTAACAACATATGGGTCTATGGTCTATGGGTGTTTGCATATGTGTATATCTATATGTGGGTATGTATATGTATTCCGTCTCTGTATGTATACATTTGTACTACAGAGAGCGAGAGGTATATTTCTATATCACTATGGGTAGATATACACACACATATCTCTACATATATACATGTACATCTGGTTATTCCGTTCCTTGCCATGTAGATTACACTTTGCTGCAGTGGGACTCGTAGTGGGTGTGGCTGCCCGTTGGGTGATGCCTCTGCCCAATGAACACTTTTGCTTACATCCCTGAGGCTGTTCATATAGGCCCACATCAGCCAACACCTGCAAAATTAGACCCATAATTAGTAACCCATCACTCCCCCACCCACACCTCCTCTACAGCACCCATCCTTACCCTGGGTCTTGGTCGGGTCTGAACACACCACTACACGTTGCCCACTCTCCACTTCATGGGACCCATGTCATACATTGTCTCGACTCATGGGTCATCAGGCTTTCCCACCCTTGTATTCTGGGTATGTACACACGCCAGCCAAAATGGTTGGCGTATCACCTTCCTTTGGTCTTATGTCAAATTTTGGGGCGTCCCACAAGGGACGCTCCTGTCTGTGTTCCAAGATTAGATTTCATGGGTGCACTGTGTAAACCCCCCAGTTGTATCCTGCCTGTGGTCTGGGGAGCAGTGGACTATTTACATTGTTTGCGGGTTTGTGTGTATGTTTCCTGTGTCCGGCTGGGGGAGGGGGGTGGAAGGTCATGCTACGTGTTTTATGTTTCTTGCTTGGGTCCCTCACTTCCATTGGCATAGCCTGTGAACATATGTCATTCTTGTGTGCTGTTTCCTATCATAGCTGTATATCTGTTTATATCTACGCACACACACACACACACACACACACACACACACACACACACACACACACACACACACACACACACACACACACACACACACACACATATATATATATATATATATATATATATAAATATACATGTATATATATATATAAATATACATGTATATATATATATAAATATACATGTATAAATATATATAAATATACATGTATATATATATATATATATATATATACGCATATGTTTATGTCTGCAACTATATATATATATATATATATATATATATATATATATATATATATATATATATATATATATATATATATATATATACACATGTGTGTGTGTCTGTCTGTAAAGCAATGCATACCCCACGCAAATGCACTTACACATGCTTACTGGTGTTTATATATGCTTAATCCTGCTTACTAGTGCCTTATTCATTATGACACTGACACTTCATTCCAGTTCACTTTTAATTGTTATTTTGCAGGTTATACAGTGGACAGATGTCGAGATATGTTCATATACAGATTACCGATTGAAAATGGTATGTGCTGCAGTGGGATTCGGAATGGGAATGTCTGTTTGTTAGGCGGATGATCTAATCAGTACACTATTGCTGTGCTGCTTCATTTGCATATATACCCATATAGCCATGACTCCTAGTTCCCCAAACACCCACCCCAACACCTCACTAAGACTGCAGTCATCCATTCTCCAGTTGGATTTGCGGTGTATCCACACCACCACTACACATTGGCCACTCCCTACTCCTGTAGACCCATTTCATCAGTTGACTCACTCCACGTATCCTCATAAATCCCAAACTTTTAGTCCACAAACATTGGTGACATGAGCAACCAAAAGGACACTATTCACATTTTTTGGGTTGTCCCATATGGGACATGCATGTCTTTATTTCAAGATTAGACTCTATACTTCATTACATCCTTAATCCTGTTAACATGACACTGCAATAAATTAATAAGTATGACTATGTAAAAGTTCGGCGTAATTCTTTTACAAATAGACCGGTTTAGTAATTGGCATTGCCGTAGCAGACAGATAACAGGAATGATTCCATGTGTGAGAAAGTCCTCACATTTGATTTTTTCAGCACAGCACTGACTTTGGACATTGTACACACTTCTGTGTTTTAGCAGTTTCGTCCCTTCCCTCTTAAGCACAACCTATTATTCTATCTACTGTTGAGGTTTGTAAGGGCACATTTATTTATTTAGGTCTGCAAATGGAATGAATGTGTTACAGGGAATGTACTTCTACATATAGATGTATGCATGTGTGTATGCATATATACTTATAACGAACTCGCTGTCCTCCATGAGGCAGTCCAATTAGAACCAGCCCATCCAACCCTGACACGCCTGGATCCATAATTTCATACCCATAGTTCCTCCACCCCACCCGAGTTCAACATACATGCATACCATCCATTGTCCAGTTGCTATTGTAGCCATGACACACCGCCACACATTGCCCTCTCCCGAGCGTTAGGGGCCCTGCACGTATGTTGTCCCAACCCGTGTATTATCAGGCTCACTCACCATTTAGTCCTTGAACATACCTGCCCTTGCTTGTGTAATGGTCGGATGGCCAACCATCCTATCAATATTTGGGTAGTCCCACCAGGGACTACCCTCTGATTGTAAAGTAGACTTAGCAGATCAACAATGTTACTCCCACTGGTAATATCCTGCCTGTAGTGTGAGTAGCAGTGCTTTGCTGATGCCTGCCCAGCTTGATATGACATACGCTGACAGCACTGTATAATACTGGAGTTGCTGTTGATTCCCTTCTCATTCCTTTTGTATGCTTTATTATTACGACGTTCATTCTTCATAGACATATATATATATATATATATATATATATATATATATATATATATATATATATATGTGTATATATACATATATATATATATATATATATATATATATATATATATATATATATATGTGTATGTATTATATATCTGTACATACTTATCTACATTTCCTATGCTGGGCACTGCTTAACAACCACGCAAGCGCACTCAGACTTGCTTACTGGTACTTATATATGTTTACTGCTGCTTATAGGTTCATAGGTTGGTACTAGGCTATCAGCTCTAAGGCCTATGCAAGCCTATCCATAACAATTCCCTGGATATTTCTTCCCACAGTATTTACTTCTCTGGGCCCCTGTCTAGCAGGGTGACTGACATGATCCCCGGGGTGAATTTCCTATCTCCCATTCAATCATCAAGGTTCCTTTTGAAGAGGGCCAGTGAGGCGCTCTGCTTGACATGTACGGGCAGTCTATTCCAGAGTGTGGGGAGTCTCTGGGTCAGGAACCTATCCCTCCAGCATGTTTTGCTCATTGTGATGATAAGGTTTAGATCCCTGGACCGTGTGGCTCTGAGGGATTGGGATTTCTTAAAGTGGAGCATGTCCAGCAGCTCAGGGTTTGACATGGCCTTGTATGTTAAGAAGAGATCGCCTCTGAGTAGACAATATGCCACAGAGTATAGCTGGAGTTTTTTAGATGGTCAACATATGGCATCTGCTTTAGGCCTGTGATTCTTTTAGTGAGGTATTTTTGTGGCCTTTCCAGCTGTTGCAGATGTCTTGTGAGGTACATACCAAACGGGGCATTATACTCTATAATGGCTCTAATGAGGGATGAGGACAGTGGGACAATGACCTCCTTTTTTCTGGATGAAAAGCCCTTAGTGATGAGGTGTGCCACATAGAAGGATTTCCTGTCTGTTGTGGTGATGTGGTTATCGAATGTGAGACCACTGTCCACCTGTTCCCTAAATCTCTCATCACACTTTCGATGTTTAGTGTCCTGCCACCTATGTGGTAATTCATGGGTACATGTTTTTTTCCAAAGGGGATAACTATACATTTCTTGGCATTAAGCTTGAGCCCATGGCTCTGGCACCAGGCATCTGTTTCTGTATTTGTGCTTACACCTGCTTACTAGTGCCTTATTCATTATGACAGTACCCCTTTGATTGAATGAAGTTTAGTTAAACATCTCATGTGATACGCAAGTTCACATTTACATGTTATTATGTTGGTTTACAGCAAAACGACATTCATTCCACATGGAAAATGATATTTGCTATAGTTGGACTCGAAACGTGAATGCCTGTTCGTTAGGCGGATGCTCTAACCACTACACTATTGATGTTTATGTTGATTCTGCATGTTTTTCTCTGTTTGAATGATTTTGATGTGTAAGCTATACTCGGCGGAGGGCAGCGACATGCAAACACTCTGCGCTTTGCTTACACTTTCCGTATTGCAGCAATACAAATGTAAAATAGGGACATGGGGAATCTAATTGTGAAAGTTCTAGGGACGGGGCTCAACATTCCACTACGTGCTTGTGTTTACTACTTTGATTTTATTTCACTGTTCATGGACACTCTTGTATGCTTAGCATACAGTTTGGTATCCATGGACACTCAAAGTAGTAAACACACAAGCACGTAGTGGAATGTTGAGCCCCGTCCCTAGAATTTTCACAATTAGATTCCCTGACGGTATCCCGGGGTGTGTGTTACGTGAACTCCAAGAGGAGCTAAACCCACACATAAAAATGCTATTTAACCTTAGCCTTACTTCGGGATATGTACCTGAACACTGGCGTACAGCAACAGTGGTCCCACTCCACAAGGGGGGTGCCTCTACAGACCCTGGAAACTACCGCCCCATAAGCTTAACAAGCCTGGTCTGCAAAGCTATGGAAAGAATCATTATGGAACTCATAAACAGAGACATAGGGGACTTACAGACACTTGACCCCACCCAGTTCGGCTTTGTAAAGGGCAGATCCTGTCTTTTAAACCTGGTTGACTTTTTCAAAACAGTCACTAGAGCCATTGATGAGGGCAAAGCAGTCCATACAGCATACCTGGACTTGGCTAAGGCCTTCGACACAATACCCCACTCAGGCATCATAGATAAGCTAAACAGCTTAAAAGTAAACCCATATGTCAGTAGATGGGTTGCAAACTGGCTAAAGGACAGAACCCATAAAGTTAAAATCGCTGGAGCAATGTCAGACTCAAAGCCAGTCACAAGTGGTGTCCCACAGGGATCTGTCCTGGGACCCCTCTTGTTCGGCATTTATTTCTCAGATGTTAAAGCAAACATGGGAGGGCTGTGGCTGACAAAGTTCGCAGATGACTGCAAACTAGGCGCCATAGTCGATACACCAGCAGGCACACACATCCTACAAAAAGGCCTCACTGAAATGGACAACTGGTGCCGTAGTCATGGCCTTAAACTAAATGCCAAAAAATGTATAGTCATCCCTTTTGGAAAAAACGAAGTACCCACAAATTATCACATAGACAGCAACCCACTCAGTATGGAAAAAGAAATCAGAGACCTAGGGACCCAAGCAGACAGCGACCTCTCATTTGACACCCACTTTGCCAAAGTGGTTAGAAAAACATTCCACCTTGCACACCTCATCATGAAGGGATTCACATTCAGATCCAAGGATGTCATTGTACCCCTATATTCCTCCCTCATCAGACCCATGATTGAGTACAATGCCCCATTTGGTATGTACCTCACCCGGCATTTGTAACAGCTGGAGAGACCACAGAAGTACCTCACCAAAAGGATCAAGGGTCTCCAACATATGTCTTATTCTGCCAGACTAAAGAAACTTCAGCTCTATTCAGTAGCATACCGCCTGCTCAGAGGTGATCTCTGCCTGACGTACAAGGCCATGTCCAATCAGGATCTGATGGACATGCTCCACCTCAAAAAATCCAAATCCATCAGGACCACGAGAACTAAAGACTTAAACCTCAGCACAAGTATGAATAGGACATGCTGGAGGGATAGATTCATAACCCAGAGGCTTCCCATGCTTTGGAACAGGATCCCAGTTCATATTAGGCAGAGCCCCTCACTGACTCTCTTCAAGAGAAATCTTGAAGAGTGGATGGGAGATTGTAAGTTTACCCCAGGGGTCACATCTGTGTCACTGCTAGACAGGGGCACAGTAAACTAATTCTATTATATAAAGGGACCTTCATTGTGTCAACTACTAGACAGAGGCACAGTATTCTAGATTTATTCTGTACATTTTTGTACCATTTCATGGGGTGGCAAAAGCCACATCACTATGGCTAGGCTTACAAATGCCCCAGGGCAGATAGCCTAGTACTATACTATGAAACTATTAGAGGTGGGCTCTAATAGTAAGCATAG
Organism: Protopterus annectens; assembly: GCF_019279795.1. Lineage (NCBI taxonomy): Eukaryota > Metazoa > Chordata > Ceratodontiformes > Protopteridae > Protopterus > Protopterus annectens. The sequence goes on along the minus strand of NC_056735.1, from coordinate 387,257,428 downwards.
TAGGTTGTGCAACTGTTGGGGCATGTTTACGCCTCCGTAGAGCACTTGTACATGCCCCCTGTACTTGCACACATTTCCTGTGCACGTCAAGGGTGCGGCGGCGTGCTGTCATACATATTCATGTGGCACTGCTGCACCATCTGTAATGAGGACACTTGGTGCAAGGCTAAAACCGTCCTTGCGCCGAGCTTCATGAATCCCGGGGTATGTTTTTCTTCTTTTATAGCTTCTTACTATTTGTTATATACATAAAAAAGGGGGTTGTATATAATTCTATACTATGTGTGTGACTGCATGGATCTTCCAGAAGATGCATACATGCAGAAACAAGAAAATATGTTATCATGCTTGGATGTAATTTTTAGATTATCAGTTAGTTTGAGTACAATAATAAATACACATATTGTTAGAACTATAAATATTATTGTGTCCATTATTTTCCCCATATAACTTATTACATTACAGATTTATATGCCAACAGTAAACATAATACTTAATTTTTTAACAAGCAGAATCAGTTTACCCCAACACTACTAAGCATTAGAAGTATTTGAATTAACTTCATGCATTTATCCAGACAATAAAATGTGATTATTATGTTAAAAGCACATCACTGAATAGCTTTGTAAATAAAAAACACTTCCAGTACCTTTGTTTGAGTAGAATCAACTAGGACTACATCTCTACAGTGTAGAAAAGCTGATATAGTTTGTATTAGAGTCCAGCAGCTGAAATCTGATGTTCTTTTCGTCGCAGAGCATCGCGCAATGTTGATGAAAGTTCAAAGGTTGCATATTTCTCTTTCACGAAGTAAATCCACTAGGAAGTTGCTATGAGTGAAAAAAATGGCTGTATTGCACTCAAGACACTAAATAAGTGAACCTTTTTGCATTCTAACAAGAAAATTGTCTCAAGGACAGAGTTAGCAAGATTTACATCTGTTTATTGAGGGAAAAGGAAACTAAACATGTACAATTACTGAGATGAAGGTAAAAAAGAAACTGTTATACCAGGAACTTGTGAAATATCAAAACTGACAGTGCCTACCGTATTAATGAATACAGTAAATAAGACAGTATGCTTTAAAACACATACACTCAGCTATAAGTATAAAATATCAGTTTCTACACATTATTACTCCCACTACCATCATACTAGAATAAATAAGTCAGAATAAACTTGGCAAATGTATTTACACTGCCCCCATGTAGTTCCCAGTGTACACCTCTATCAATTTAAAAGCACATATTATTACTTTCAACTTCTATCAGCAGTTTTACTAAAAGGATCTCTAAGATGTTAATAGCTTGGTATTATATATATTTTAATCTACATAAGGGCACATATAAAATACACAAGCTGTTCACAATACACTAGTTACACTTGATATTTATAACAAGGGGCCACTCCAACAATCAGCAACTACATCACGACTTAACTGCTTGTTTATATATATATATTATATATATATATATATATATATATATATATATATATCATAGAAGAAGCTTTTTTACCTTTAACTTATTATTTGTTCATTTGGGTTTAAAGTCTTTGGTTACATTCTGTCAGATGAATAAGGTTACAAGTGACAATAAAAACATTTGCTTTCCTTTTAGTTTTTTTCTTGGTATTTTTATCATTTGTGAATGAATTACCATTGATGGCTTATCTTTTCAGACTAGGTAATGAAATGTCCATATCTTCTAATTTATCCAACAGCTTTCTGACAAACTCTGCTGCTTCTTTGAGGTTGTTGAATATTTTTGTCCAAATGAGAGAGTAATTTTAATTCTTGCAGGGAACAAGATCTGAGCTTTTATGTCAGCTTTCTTCATGCTTTTGATGAGAGGGACACATTCTTTCCTTTTTGTTATTGTAGTGGAGGTATAGTCATTATCAAACCTTATATTTTCCCCCTCAAATTGTATTGGGTTTCCCGTCCAAGCTGTTCTTAATACTAAGTCCTTTTCCTGTGTAAATAAGAATTTAACTGTGATAGATCTCACTGCATTAGGGTTTTTAGTGGCAGATGTGTTGGATAAGACCTGTGGGCTCTCTCAATCCCAAATGAGAGAGACTCAGGAAGGTTTAATATTATGGGCAGCCATTCATTTAAAAACTGGACTCTGTTATTTCCTTCCATCTTCTTGGGTACCCCATGTATTCTGACACTGTTCCTTCTTGATCTGGACTCCAGGTCTTTGACATTCTCAAGTAAATGATTATTCTGTTTTAGAATTCAATCGATTTGGGTGTCATTTTCCATTTGTCTCCCATCAATGTCATTTATAGTTTCCTCTATGGCTGCTATTTGTTCTGAATGTTTAGTTATAATTTCCTTCAGGTCTTCTGTTTGTTTCTTACTTTCCTTTTTCATGTTCTCCATAATCTTTTCTAAATTATCCATCTTCACTGAGAGGTCCTGGATGCTGGAAATTATTGTATGAAGTTCCTTTTTCATGGAACTGTCCTGAGGAGAGGCTCTTGTGTGACTCATAGTTTTGTCCAATTGTACAGAGCTGCGGTACTTCTGACAGGAAAGTTCTTTATACAAACTCTGAAAGCTTAATTTCTTCTTTGTAGATAGTCCACAGTACCAAGAAGTATAACTTGTGATGAAAATTTTCAAAATTATTTAGGTTAGAACCTAAAAATCCTGTCAGAAACAATCTTTAGAGACAGAGCATCAGAGAAGTGCTGCTAACACTTAGGCATCTTGGCCACGCCCCTATACACCATTTTCTGATAGTGTGATGTGATTTAGCTTTCTGTATTCTATGGGGAAGGTTTTGTTTGGGGCAGTGACATTTATGCTACCATAAATTGATGGTACAGCACTATATTAAAATAAAAATAAAACCTAACTATATTCTGTATGTGCCTGTGCCTTTGTTTACCCCCTGCATAAATACATATAGTGCATGTTAATTAGGTATCACTGATTTTAGCCAGATGCCCCTAATTTTCAGAATAATGTTCCTGATTCCCTCCTCTGTAAATTAAGTGGTATGACATTATGAATGGTCTTCTTGTTAGTGGTTATTTATCATAGAGAATGATCAAAACAATCTAACAGCTGCAGGGAAAGCTGGCACCATAAGAACAGCTGTACTGCAATTGTCAGAGTAGTGCAGAGCAGATGTGGCTCTGGGGCACTGATAACCTGTGGAGATATGGAGCCATCAGGATGCAGGGCAATTGCTCTAGTCTGAGTAATATTATAACTGGCAATATATGAAAGAAGAAAAATATTCTCCATACCATACTCCAGACCTGGTTTCTGTCACACTAAGCTTCTTTGACACCTAACTCATTTCATATGAAAACAAATGCCCAACTTAATGTTTGTTTCCTTGAAATACAGTGCTGTTAAGTGTGATGAATGCATCACTTTAAAGTTGTGTAATGCTGTAAATCTTTTAATTTATACCATCCATGTAATTGTTATAACCACATTGGCCCAGGTTGCAGATGAAAATTATCCTTGAACCAGTCCACTTAACCAGTTAAAATAGTCTAATAAAAATAAATAAATAAATAAATAATGACATCATGCATAGCATGTGGTTAAGCTATGTAATTTTAGCATACTGATGACCTGGTCATTAAAAGTGTATGTCATTTCTTGATATGACAGTTCATAGGTTCATAGGATGATACTAGGCTATTGGCCCGCAGCCTCTTATAAGCCTAGCCAAGAATTTCACCCTTATTCCTGCAAAGTCAACACCTGTTTCCCCTGTCTAGCAGGGGCACAGGTGGGATCCCAGTGGTGTATTTTCTGTTTCCCATCCAGTCATCCAGGTTCCTGTTAAAGAAGGCTAGAGAGGTACTCTGCTTGACATGGAGAGGGAGTCTATTCCACAGATGGGAGGAGTCTTTGGGACACAAATCTACCTGGTCTGTGACATTAATAGAACTTGTTGGCGAGATAGATTTGTGTCTTTGGGACACAAATCTATCTCGCCAACAATTTCTATTAATGTCACAGACCAGGTTGAGGCCTTGCATGTGGGTTGCGTAAGTGGAGTTTGACTTACGGATATGCAGCAACTCCATCAAGGCTGGGTCTGAGATGGCCTTGTATGGCAGACACAGGTCACCTCTAAGCAGTCTGTATGAGACTGAGTAGAAGGACAAGGCTTTTAGCCTATCTGTATAGGACAGGTGTTTGAGACCCTGTACTTTTCTGGTCAGGAACCTCAGTGGTCTCTCCAGCTGCTGTATGTGCTTGGTAAGGTACATGCCAAAGGGGGAATTGTACTCAATAATGGGTCTGATAAGGGAGGAGTACAGGGATGTTATGACCTCCTTGTTCCTGGATTATATACCCTTATTTATGAGATGGGCCATGTAGAAAGCTTTCCATAAAACGGAGGCAACATGGTGTCAAAAGTCAGTTTGCTATCAGCCTGGGTACCCTTGCTATCAACATAGGTGCCTGGGTGGTTGATCTGACAGTGGGTTTTTTTTTGCATTTAATAGAGTGAGAATAATAATCTACTTAGACCTTTTTTAGATTCAGCCTGAGAGCATTGTCTGGTTAAATGACTTATTCAGAATCACACATCAGGCAAACGGAGGCTGAAGGAATCACACCCTGGATCAAAGGAAGCAACTTGCTAACAGCTCATAATCTCACTCTTCAATGATAACTGCCATGCAGTCCTATGTGCTGACTGATAGACAGATTTTAAGCATGGCAAACCATTTATAGTGTATGTCTACATAGCATATAAGTGGTTCTTCTAATGAGACACTCAACCAAGGTCCAATTTGCCTAGTGGTGGTAGTTCAAGTGGATGTTGAAGATCCCACTGCACTTATTAGAAAGAGAATAAAAAAAGTTTCTCAGTGTTCCAGTCAAATTTCCCGTAGTCAGTATGAATACCAATTTGGGTCTCTCCTGAACACAGGCAGCTGGCCAAGTGGGGCTAACTTGACTATAAAAGTGTAAACAAACAAACAAATAAACAAATTCTGTCCAAAAGATACATCAGTATGAAACCTGTGTGTTACATATCCATAATCTCACAATGATACTGTATGCCTCACTATTCAAAGTATGCCAGGGTCCTGCTGTACCTATTTCACAGGGCTGCCATGTCTACTTATCTATTTGGCTGTCCTTTATGACTCTTTATCATTCTGCACAGCCTGCATGTGCTTACCTTGGTACAGTGTATCAGGAGAAATCCACTCATGGGGGATCCTTTATAACATAAGCTGCACCTCAGAGTCAACTGCTGTGTATTCTTCAGATTTTAGTGTATCAAATACATGTTGTTGGTCATCAGAGAACACAATACCTGTGATGTTTCCTTCTCTGGTAAGTGTACTCTGGCCATAACCATTGGTACAATAGCTACAGTGCCATATACAGCCAATATGTCTGCAATACTTAATGTTCTTGTCTGTGCAGAATTAATTTTTCAACCATACAGAAACTCACTAAACCCAAAACTGACCAAAATTGATATGTATACATCACAGATAGCAATTCTTTGGTAGTGCTTCAAGAGGTTACCCAAGCTACTTGCTTGGATGGCAAATGCTTGGGTGCATCATATTTTATTACTCCTTTTTGGATCCAGCTCTCCTGCAGTGTTGACCAAATTTTTCCTTTTGGCTCCAGCCATCCTAGAACACTGGGAGAGGCAGATAACAGTTGATGATTGCAACTATCATCCAGTAGCACTTATATTTTTTTCTATGCTTCTATCACAGCAACCTATTGCCAGCAAAGCATGGTGTAACACTGACTTTCTAAGTATAACAGCACCTATAAAGAAGAAACAGTTGGCTGTATCATACTTTACAGGAGCTGTGTTATTTTCTTACTTTTGTGACTCACTCTATAGTATACACAATCCAGATACAGATAAAATGCCATCTCTCCTGGCTTCTACATGAAACATTTTAAGTGTGACTACCTTAAGTGTATTTTATTTATTTATTAGTTAGTTTGTCCGGGCAGTACACTGATCATGACACATTATTTGCAGGCACAGCCCAGGTGAAGAATTTTGCAAAAAATAAAACAGAACAAATTTATAAAAAAGGAGTAATCAGAAAGGTTGATGATATTTTAAAGTTTTTAAAGTATCCACAAACATTTTACTTCAGTATATTGTAGCCATCATTTCGTTTTTCTTGAAAGTCTACTAGTATCCTTCTCAAATGCATCTGTTAACCAATAAAGATTCTACATTTTTGGCCAGATTTGGTTAGTATAAGCTTTTCATTAGAGTCTTTAACTCCTTTTTCCAAAGCAGGCAATGAATGTCATAAAGCACTGTTAGTTTACCCTGCTCCCATCTACTTTCTGCCTATTCTTGGTTAAAAGAAGAGTGAATATCATCCCATAAGCTATTCCATTAAATTCCTGCCTTATAAAATAATATCAGGTGAATTAGTCCCAGGTTCTACATTTATTCTTTTAGCAAACTAATTGCCAGTTTTGAACCTCACGAGCAATGCATTTTCTAAACTCCACTTCTTGCTGCGATCTCAGCTAAAACAGAATCCTTTATGTAAGGTTTCATGTTTCACATGACTACAAACACAGAGCCATCATACACTCCCAAGGGAATGCCAAGATCTTCCAAGAGGACCTGACACAAACAAATAGCTCATGCCAAAACCATGAATTAAAACTAAATGCAAAGAAGTGTATAATTGTATCCTTTGGCAAGTGTGATTTCCCTGTAACTATCCTATTGACAACACACTACTTAAAACTGGTCCTGTAGTTAGAGATCTGGGAACCTGTGTCAACAATGAACTTTCCTTTGATCACCACACAGTGTTGTAATGAAGTCCTTTTTTCATTTCAGGTCTTATATCACAAGGTATTTTGTCCATATACAGAACTGTAATTGTTCCACTGTACTCGCTACTTATTAGGCCAATCATTCAGTATAATAACTTTGTCAGTATGTACGTGTCCAAAAACGTATCACAACTTGAGTGACCACAACACTTTTTCACTTAAACAAAATCAAGAGCTTAACTCATAAAAACTATACAGACCTTCTCAAAGCCTTGTCCTTCTTCTCAGTATCATACAGACTGCTGAAAGGTGACCTCTGCCTCACTTATAGATCTTCAACAGACCCTATTCTGTAATACCTGTTACACATTTACAAATCTAAGAGTATAAGTACTCACTCAAGGGATCGTACTCTCTTTTGAAAAATAAATAGAACATGTATGGATAGGTTTGTATATCAGAGAATATAACTTCTGTGCAACTATCTTCCATTCCACATAAGGCAATGTACTTCTCTTACTCTTCTGGAATGTAATTTGGACAAATGGATTGGTATCCTCAAATTCATTCATTGTTTAGCACCCCTGTCCCTCATGGATAGGGGAAGCATGTAAATGTCCCAACATAACCTCGTTCAGTTCATCTCTGGGTTATTTGCATGCAAAATATAATGGCCAGAAACTAGCATGGGAATATAAGGTTAGGCTTTTTAAGATCCTCACAGATCAATAGCCTGGTATGCACCTATGAACCCATAGACCTATGATCTTACCTACTGAATGCACCATATAAAATCTGTGCACTCCAGTCTGCAGTGGATATAGTGCATATAAACTGTAACTGTTGCTAGCATTTCCTTTTTTGCTGTTAAATTTCCATGTAGATGTATGAAAAATATAAATAAAAGTACATGGACATGGGCTAAACTTGATTATATGTGCTGAAGGTTAACCAAGAAAGGTTTCCTGCAATCAGACTTGTTTGAGCATGCTGTTGTCATGTGACTAATCCCGCTGTTGTCACATGACTTTTAATCCATCTGGTGATATTTGAAACTTCAGTAGTATCACTGAAATCACTGAAATAATACAATGAAATTAATTCGCAAGATAGTTTAGCTGTCTTTGATCTCAGCGTGCACATTGACTCAAGTAATGTCTAGGAGCTATGCCACGGTTAATACAAGTTTAGTACATGTATAAATTGGTTCTGCATTCTTTTCATTATTCTGTCTGAATGTGCAGCATTTTCTACATAAGAATGAAAAGTACTTAACTAACCTTGCACAAGTTACATAACATGTAACTTGCCCTTTGGTATTTTAAACTGGAATGGCATGCCAGTTTTGAATATAAAGCATAACTACTCAGTTACCAGATGAAGCTGACTTTAGCAGGATAATATAACTTTGTTATGACTCTTCACAGCACCCTTCTTCCTTGTTGTCAACATTTAGTCTTGATGCCATTATCAGAGCCATGTCAGCTGTAGATGGTGCTCTAAACCAAGCTTCAAATGTTACCTGAGCCATTACTCCTACCTCCACAAGTATAACCTTTCAATGAAAAGTTCTGTATTTCATGTAAGTTTAGATGAGAAAATAATCTGAAAACTTGATGTTACACAAGCACGTTATAAATAAAATCCAAAGGTTTCTATTCTAGTTCTTTTTTCAGATAGTGGTAGTTATTTGCAAGGAATCTTTTTTTTTTATTGTTACTTTTAAGAAACAGTTTATTACACTAATAATATAGCCTAAACAACTAGGCATGTGTATCTCTGTTGTTGTGTTGGTAGTGAGTGGCTCAAATCACAAACACATAAAGACAAATGAAGACGGTAAACACACACACACACACACACACACACACACACACACACACACACACACACACACACACACACACACATTATTTGGAGGAGCTTTGAAAAGGAATACTAAAATGTACTATGTCACAGATCAGATCAGATACAGTAAGGCCTGGTTAATATTTAAGCACTTGCTTCTGTCCATTTTCTCATGTTTTAAATCACTCATAGTAACGGACCGTAGCTAAAGAAATGATTGGTAAAAAGTGCCAGAGGTTCCGTTTTGATTTACTAAGAATATGTAGTAAGATGTTACTTATTAACAAGGTTTCACTGCAAATGCACCTCAAGAAAATCATCTAAACATTGTTCCAAACAAATAATGAAATTATGTTAAAAATGGTAGCTAAAGGACTTAACAGAGAAGGCAAAAAAAAAAAAAATCTTTCAGAATCCAACTTGTCATAATCCTGCAAGAAGATCATTAAAAATGTGATTCTAAATTGTGCTCCTGAGTGATTTTTAGTGGACTAAGAAACATCCTTGTAAGAGTTTATTTATGTGTGATGTGTGTACATGTGTGTGTGTGTGTGTGTGCGTGTGTGTGTGTGTGTGTGTGTGTGTGAGTGTATGCATGTGCACTAGTGTGTGTCTGTCTTATGTTGTAATAACTATGTGGAAAATGACACTAAGATCATTGCTGTTTATTGCTTTTCTGCACATAAGTATTTTACCAGAAACTTCTGTGGTGAGCCTTCTATTTCTCAGCACCAAGATGCAACAATCACAGTAACTTACTCCCAGGATGCTTTCCACTGAGGATGAATGCAGGCATTTTGTATTGCAGTATGTGATGACATAAGATTAAAAGCACGAGAAACAAGGCTGAAGAGGATTTTGCATTCAAACAATTTTTTTTTCCTTCTCACTTTGTATTCTGTTGATCAGCTATGAACAACCGAGAATCTGTGCAAAAAACATTCAAGAAATTAAATAAAACACAAACAACAAGGTTATTTTGAAACCTATGGGCATAAGTGTCTTATCTGCAAATCAGTTTAGTATTCCTTCATTTTCATGTTGTGGTATAGTTAATTGCTAGCTTCATTGCAAATGTCTTGCCATACTGCATATCTCTTTCAGTACACACAGTGTGGGTTTCAGATGCAGAAAGTTTTGAAAAGGATAGATGAAGACGACCTCTATTAACATCCTGCAATTTGAAGAATTGTATGTGAAATTAATGTAAAACAAATGGTGCATCTCAAACAAGGCTAGCCCTGAAAATGAGGACAAACATGTGATACAGAGGAATTAATGTATTTGTTTGTTAATCATATAAGTGAATTTGTCTTTCTTGGACTGCTACAAGATGCAAATATTATATATTAGTACAGTCTGTAACCCATTATATTTTAAGGTGGGAAAAAAATTGAGTACTCAGGAAAAAAAGTGGATAAAGGCAGAATATGAAAATCTCCACACAGACAGTGAACGGAGGTCAGAATTAAATCCCATATTTCAAAGAAGGAAGCAGAAATTTTACTAATGGGAAACCATGCTGCTCAGCTTTAGAAAACAGAGGAAATAAGATAGAATAGGAATTATAGCAGCTGAAATACAAGGAAATGGGTAAAGAAGTTAGACAAGCACGTCAACCCGATCAAAGGAAATTATGGTCAGTTGCATCAATGACAGAAGTCAAAGGTTTTTTACTGAATCTAATTCTCCACCACCAGCTTGTATATTAGAGTACCAACTAGGGCCTCCTTTGTCCCTACATTCCTGGGATCCAGCCTACCCTGCCTTCACACAAGAACCCATTCCTAGATAAACTGACCAACACCAGGATGTTACAGTGGCAGCATCATCTCTGGCAAGCTTATGGTGATTGCCTGTTCTGCTTTCCTTTGCCCTGTGGAAGACTGCACAGGCAGAACTCCCACAATACTAGCCAATAGTGTTTATATACTTCCATGTATGCAATAACAACAGTGACTACAGCATGTTAAAGCACTGCTTGAAGGTGCTTGTTCCCAGTCCTGCATGTTATATGCTGCAACACTCAGCCCCCAGCTACCACGGGTTATCTACACACATACACACACACACACACACACACACACACACACACACACACACACACACACACACACACACACACACACACACACACACCGACGATAGTAATACACACATATATATATATATATATCTGTGTGTGTGTGTGTATGTGTGTGTGTGTGTGTGTGTGTGTGAGGGGGGGGGGTCAGATGATGGACTACATTAGCAAATGGTTGCAAGGGACAGATCAACAAACCTGCTGTACGCAGATGATGTCACATTACAAGCAGACATTGATCAGGAACTTCAACAAACAATGCAGGAATTGAATGCAAAACAGAAGGCGCATGGGATGAAACTGAGTACAGAAAAAACAATTGTCATGCCAGCAAATGAGAGAAATCAGAAGAAGTTAAAAACGGAGAGAAGAAGAGAAAACAGTAGAACAGGCTGGCAACTTCAATTAAATGGGAGGGGTAGCTTAGGAGAAGGGATTTTTGAATGATGAAGTCAAAAACAGAATCAGAGGGACTGCAGCCTACCAGTGCAGGATACTGAAGAAGCTGAAAAATACCAAACAATGGTGTGAGCAGTATAGATTATGGTACAGAAACCTAATAGTTTAGGCAGAACAGTTGAGGCAGCTAGAAGTGATACAGATGAAGTGCTTGAGACAGGTGGTAGGATGCGCATTGTGGGACAGATGAATAAATGATGGCATCACTACAGAAGCAAAAGTACCTTCAATGGTAGAGAAGGTCAAAGATAACAGATTATGAAGGTTCTGGTACATGGGCAGGAAAACGTAAGAAAATTTGGTGAAGAAGATTTGGTAGAGGCAAGTTTAATCGTAGAAGGAGTTAACTAGATAAAAGGCATCTTTCTCTCTCTCTCTTTCTCATACATATATTCACACACACACACACACACACACACACGCACACACACACACACACCCACACACATACACACATACACACACACACACACATATATAGATGGACATACACAACATCTGCATACGTGCATATAAAATATACAGATACCAATGTGAGTTATGGAAATAAATAAAATAATGCACATTTTTTGATGTGAAGCATAATCCCATTATGAAAATATGTTTTTTGTTTTATTTATTGTAATGTGCATGTGCCTTTTAGTAGGTGGATGAATAAATATGAATAAGACAGAAAACATACCACTGAGAAGCCAGAACCCTGAGCTTTCACAGATGTAAAGACCCCTTCCACCACATACAGAGTGCATGCACACACACACACACACACTCACACACTCACACACACACACACACACACACACACACACACACACACACACACACACACACACACACACCTACACACACTCACAAATTCACACTCACACGTGCTTAGAAACATACACTTATCTTTGGTTGGTTTTAACTTAAAAGGGAAGTTCACGCCATGATATTTGCAGGCTATATTATAACCAACAAAGGAACAAGTAGGTCGAATCCCTGTTGAATGACCTAGTCACAATTTCTTTTTTTTTTTTTTTTTAATAGAACAATCTGTCTTCATATGGCAATAATTAATATTAGTAGTAAGATTATATATTATTATGCAAGAATTGTTCATTGTTGATATGCAAACATACAATAAGAATTCTATTTAAAAGTGAAAGTAATTTCCAGTGTAACCTTTACAAGTACACAATTGCATTCTACATGCATCCTAGTTATAATGCAGAACATCAGAACTGATGATCTGAAATAGATCCTTACTCATATCAGACGGTGGTGCACTTAAGACTAAAACAATAATGACTTAAAGCTGAACTTCACTAAACTCCAATACCCTTAAGTATGGCAACAAGGTGAGGAATATAAAACCCAGGTGATACTTCTACTGGTATTTAGACAGAAACATGACCCTCTCCTCACCCCTGTCTGACTGAGGTAGAAGAACTCAAGATGTAAACTTCTTTCAGACTTTGACCACCACATGCTCAGAAAAATCACTGCACATCTGCAAGCATCATGTTCATCTTCCAAAACAATAACACATTTTTTTCAGTCCTTTAATTAAAATCATGCATTTGTTTGAGAAACACATACTTGATCTCATATTTATGGAAAAAACTCTGCTGTCCCATACACCATGACAAATACCAGAACTATTGTTATAGCCTTATAAGGGTAAACCTCTGTAGTTTGTTAAAAAGATGGTGGGTGGACAAACTATCTTGATTATAGAATCAGCTCAGTTCCATCTGTTAAATATATTTGCCTGAATATAGATGGAGATTTTCAAACAGAGCAATGTATTCTGATATATTAACAAAATTTGATCTGGCCATGAGTAGACTAAGCAACAGTTTACATTTCTTACGTACTTAAAATTATTCACAATCACTTTTAATATTCAGTGTTTAATCTGTGCTTTTAGAACAGCTCATATTATTGATATAGAAAACTCCACACTGTCATTTCACAATCGGTTTCTAAACAGCATCTATAAATACTACTGAGTTCTTACAAAACCAGTAAGTGTGCTATGTAAGATATGGTTAGTCATACCAAACAGAAAAAAACATTAATTTGCACTATTCATCCGCGACATGACACAGCATATCTAAAACAACCCATATATCTACAGTCCCATACAACATTGGCTGCCTGTAACTTGATCTGGAAATAAAATCTGGAGGCAGATCTTGCCAGTCATGGAGTAGGGTGCATTTCCACTGAGCTTCATGGAACACTATCCTTTCAGGTCAGTTACTGGCTAGACCTTCCATGTTTTTCTCATCTGCAAATTCTGTAATACATATGAGCACTAGACCTCAGGCAAATGGTTATTGCTAACAAATGGAGGAAAGGTATTTGTTACTGGATGGAATGGGAGAAAGGCAAGTGGTAGCAGACACAGAAGCTGAGAAGGCAGCAACACATACTCAGGATAATATTAGATTAGATAACCTTACTGAGTTAATGGAAAGAGTCCTGGAAGAAATATCCACTATTAGAACTAAGTTCCTGCCATACAAGAAAGCTTTAGTAATTGTATCTCCACGGTCTCACTTGTGGAAACTATTTTAACCTTCCATACATCCCATGAACAAGACTACATGAGTAAGTTCATGTTTCATGACAGTCATTTGCTACAACTGCAAGAAAAGTTGAAAGATACAGAAAATAGATTGAGGTACAAAAACGTACAGCTCAGTGATCTGCTGGAACATGTAGGCACACAGCAAACATGAGTCAATATTTGGAGGTGCAACTGACCTTAACCTAGAATCAACCATACCACTGATGAATGAGGGGGTACATAGAATGAAAAGATCACCCGGATCAAAAGGTGGAACACCGCAGTCAGTTATCATCTAACTGGTAAATTATCATGATAAGGAGTGAATCTTGACAGCAACATGGGAAGGTAGAGAATTTATGTTAGTAAGCCATATGGTCAAGCTATACCAGGGCTTTGTTCCTTCTGCAGTTAAAAAGAGGAGATCCTTTGCTAATATCAGAGACCTTTGTTATAGAAACAATCTGCCTTCCCATGTTAATATTTTTCAAATCCACAAGGATTCATCTGTATCTCAAGTGCAATGCAACTAAAAAAAAAAAATCTTGTAAATAGTAGATACCTGATCACTCTGTTATTTTTATGTATGACTTCTGTATTTCTATGTATCCATTTTTGTACTTTTCTGTACTGTGTGAATATTGTTTAATTCTGTTACTTTTCTGTGTTAAGGAAATATTGTAATCTTTATTGTAAAATTTTCTGTATTGTCTGGAGCTTTTCTCCTCAGGTTTCCACTGAAAATGGGCCACATGGCTCAGCTGGACTAACCCGGTTAACAAATGGCAAATAAATAATAAAATATTAAAAACAAGGGACAGTATTAGATTTTGTTTACTCCTGAGGATGCATAGGCCTTTCTAAAAGGGAAATTAATGTCTGAAATTCTGAGGTTTGCAGGATGGATCCCGCAAGGAACAGAAAAAAATCTCCACTAGATCAAGGTGAGTTACTGGGCTGCAAAATTTCCAAAAGACAGTTTCATGGAGGAAAGGCAAACAAGATGTCAGTCCAAGTAATGGTCAACTGATCTAGCTGTCTACTAGTCCTGAGGATGACCAAAGGAAACATACCTCTAAGCAATTGCAGTTTGAAGACATTCCATGTAGAACAGGATTGTTGCTTTTAAGGAATGTACCACAGAAAACTTTTATTAAGAAAACTACACAAACACATATTATACCATGATCCCCCCAAAACGTGCACGCTGATTGGCCAGCGTGCCCGTTGTAAATCGAGTTATACTAATGGAAAAAGGTCCGGTCGCCCGGACTTTTTCCATTAGTATAACTCGTTTTAAAACACTGTCTCGCTATGTTAAATGGGTTTAACATAGCGAGACAGCTTTAAAATAAGCAACGGAGATCTCCGTTGCTTATTTTAAAGCTGTCACGCTATGTTAAATCCATTTAACATAGCGAGACAGTGTTTTAAAAAAAAGCAACGGAGAAAGCAAGATCTCCGTTGCTTTTTAGTTTAAGCTATGTTAAATGAGTTTAACATAGCGAGACAGTTTTAAAATAAGCAACGGACATGTCCGTTGCTTATTTTAAACTGTCTCGCTATGTTAAACTCATTTAACATAGCGAACACTAAAAAGCAACGGAGATCTTGCTTTCGTTGCTTTTGCTCACAACTCTGATGTACTGCAGGCGCCGCAGTACAGCAGAACTGCCGCGGATGCCAGACATCTGCGGAAGGGCAGTAAACAGGCATTATACTATGCCATTATGTAAGAAAAGTAATAGTTTCTTTTCTTAAATAATGTCATGGTATAATAGCAATAACCCACTTCTGGGTGTGGGTAATGGTAAATTTACCCACGGTTGGCTTTGTTTGGTCCCTTGGGCTTCGCCCTCGGGACCAAACCACGCCAACCGTGGGTAAATTTAGCATTACCCACACCCAGGCGTGGGTTATTGCTATATTAGATTACATTATGAATTCTTCATCAGATGTATTAAAAGCAAGTTAAACGAACACCAAAGTTTATATTGCAGTCATTGAGTCACCTGATCAGACCACCTAATCATTAGTATGCATTTTCCTAGATACTGAACATATTTAACATTGAAATAGAAAAAAACAGTTTACGTGTTTCCAGATCTTGTTTACTGCAATTTTCTGGAGTTTTGGTTTTTAAACACAGGTTTAACTACTGGAGCAGCATTTTGGTGTTTATAATTTCTTGTATGTTAAGATGAGTTAAGATAATTGTTCTACCTGTTTAATACAGGGGTTCTAGCTTTGATGTTCATTTTATATAGTATGGGTAAAATCTAGGCCCAGAAGACAACACAGAAAGAAACTGTTGTTAATAAGTAGGGTGTCATGAGAGCTGTCCTATGAAATGTGAATTGTTCCATCATATGAGGGGAGGTGTGTGTGTGTGTGTGTGTGTGTGTGTGTGTGTGTGTGTGTTTGTGTGTGTGTGCAGATGTTTGGAAGGTATCTTACAACAGAAGATATGGAGGAATGGTAGAGGGGTAGTATAGACCATTGAGATGGATTAAGTGTGGCCATATTAGGAATTGACCACAGCAGATCAGAATGGGCTGAGTCACTAACAAACACATGTATTACCTTCAGAGCCAGCAGTATGGAGAATGGAACTGAAAGGGATCCCATCAGCTCTCTAAAATGGACCAGGGTGCTACTGCATGCCATACTGTTCCACTGGCCACTCACTGTTTTAGAGTGTAGTAATGCACTCAGCATCATACAGTACCATTCATAAGGCATTTTGGGCTTATTTTGCAGGTCCACCATGATCTTATGTTCCTTAGGATGTGCATTCTCTCTCTGCTACCTTCTTATCACTGAATCCTGACAGGGACTATGGAGGTCACTATGCTGCAGGCTGTGCTATTCCAGCCTCATATAACAGACAGTCATCAACATGGAAACAACTAAACAGTAAACGTAACATATCTGAATATAATCTTCACTACACTTTACTTTACTATACTCTTAAAATAATTTTGCACAATGCCCATATTTTTTGCCTCATATTTTTGTTCTAAACCTCATATAGTTTGTGTTTTTCCTGGTAAATCATTGAGGACTGAAATCACTAAATAATGACAGACATTTGGGTTTCAGACTTCATATCCTTCAGAAAATGCATGCTAACATAAAACCTGTTTTCCAACAATTTTCTAAGTTTATGAGTAATATTAAAAATCTGTCAATAATTTTGGACCTTTGTTCCCCCCAATATTTTAGCATTGTCCAAAATCCTTGTGCTAAGAGGTTAAGATATATGCCTTTCATTCAGACACTGCTCTAAGAGATGCACATTGCTGTTGACAGTTCATTATCTGTTGACCATAACATCTTCGTAGTAGCTTAGAAAGCCTTTTATTAGGATTACCTAATTTCCAAAGGCATCTCCTGTAGTTCCAAATAAGCCTTAATTCCCTTTTAGTAGTATCTCATTAGATCCATTATTAAATGTAATGCCCCTTTTTGAATGTATTTTTCTGAACATATCACTCAACTTGAGAGACCTAATAGAAAAAAATAGCTGCAGAACACCACTATGTTCAAGGATTTAATAAAATGTCGACAAACAACACTAGAATGAATAAAACACACACTAAAATTGTCCACTACTTAGCGCTTTCAGGTTCAAGCCCTTCTTCAGATAACTTACTATTGTATTGGATAATATTTAAGCACAGCTACAGCCAATCACTCCTCAATAATGCACCTGCCTATTTTTCAAGGTGGGTTTCATTGGAACTATCGGGGTCCCCTTTCTTGTCCCAAAATGTCCTTCAAATTTTTGTTTCTCCTAAAGCCAAAACATGGTCTATCACCTTTATACTTTCATCAGTTCTAAGTATATTCCAATTACTTCTAACAATATCACAAATACCATATATTGTTACTATATGTAAAAATGATCCTAACATTGTGTTGATCATTGGTAGGGGTGCTAATAGCGCCCTTATCTCTCCTTTCATTACCTTTATTTAACCAGGGACCCATCCTCCCTCACCTATGGATCCTTCTCTCATTAATCACCCCTTGGACAAGCTCTTTTTTATAACCCCTTTCTTGAAAGTACCCTTCCAAGCGCTTAGCATCTTGTTCGAAAACCATCTCATCCATACAAATCCTGTATATCCTACAAAGCTGTCCCTTTACTATGTTACCAAAGGTGAATCTTGGATGCATACTGTCATACCTCAACAAAGTATTTTTCCAACAGTTTTTCCTATAGAAAACAGTTGAGAATCCACTGTTATCCTGTTTAATGCTTACATTCAAGAAATCAACTTATGTTCTAGAATGGGTGACTGTGAAACATAGGAACGAGGTTGTACTTTCCAAGCATGTTATAAAATCTGACAGTTCATGCTCCTCTCCCTTCCATAAAATAAACACATCATCTACAAACGTCTGTATAAGCTGATCTTATCTCTCCATGTGTTACATCCATCTAACACAAACTGCCTCTCCCAATGATACAACACCAGATCGGCATATGTTTTAGCACAGGGGGTACCCATAGCCGGCCCCTGTGCTTGTCTGTAAACCTCATTCAAACAAATAAAGATGTTTTGCTCCAACACCAGGGTGAATATTTGAGCTATCAGTTTTAGTTTACTGCTCTCCACTCCCATGACACTCAACAGTGAACATAGTGCTTTAATACCACATTCATTGCTAATGACAGTAAACAGACTTTGTACGTCCCATGTTTGATGAAAGAGGAATGAGTGGGAGGTATGTGATGGTGACATTGGACGTAAAAAGTCTGTTTACTGTCATTAGCAATGATGTTCACTGTTGAGTGTCATGGGAGTGGACAGCAGTAAATTAAAAATAATAGCTTGAATGCTCACCCTGGGTGGCCATGGTGGTGCAGCAGTTAGCATTGTCGCCTCACAGCAAGAGGTTCTCTGGTTCGATCCTTGGCTGGGGGTGCCTTCTGTGTGGAGTCTGCATGTCCTCCCTGTGGTCGCGTGGGTTTCCTCTGGATGTTCCGGTTTCCTCCCACACCCCAAAGACATGCTGTAGGTGGATTGGACACTCTAAATAGGCCCTAGGTGTGAGTGCATGTGTGTGTGTGCCTTTTTTGGAAGGTTGCGCACCGGACTGGCAACTCGACACAGTAAAACTCCACTGCCAATCATGAGTGGACAGGTGATCCACTGTGGCGACCCCTAACTGGGAAAAGCTGAAAGAAGAAGAAGCTCGAATGCTCACCCTGGTATTGAAGCAGAACATCTTTATTTGTTTGAATGAGGTTTACAGACAAGGTATCCCCTGCACTAACACATATGCCAGTCTAGTGTTGTCTCATTGGGAGAGGCAGTTTGTGTTAGATGGATATAACACATGGAGAGATAAGATCAGCTTATACAGACAGTTTGTAGATGATGTGTATATTTTATGGAAGGGAGAGGAGCATGAGCTGTCAGATTTTATAACATACTTGGAAAGTACAACCTCGTTCCTACATTTCACGGTCACCCATTCTAGAACAGAAGTTGATTTCTTTGATGTAAGCATTAAACAGGATAATAGTGGCTTCTCAACTGGTTTCTATAGGAAGAACTGTTGGAAAAATACTTTGTTGAGGTATGACAGTATGCATCCAAGATTCACCTTTGGTAACATAGTAAAGGGACAGCTTTGTAGGATATCCCAGATTTGTACGTTTGAGATGGTTTTCAAACAAGAAGCTGAGAGCTTGGAAGGGTACTTTCAAGAAAGGGGTTACAAAAAAGAGCTTGTCCAAGGGGTGATGAATGACAGAAGGGTCCATAGGTGAGAGAGGATGGTTACACATTATATAAACTTCGTGTTTGTCACCAGGTTTACCAGCATTTATATGGTATGTTTCATTATTTTATTAATGTTGGTTCCTTTTTGTAACATAGTTTCCTCATATTGTATTTCTGAGACATTTTCACTGTCATATATTACTTTATTTTTATGATTTATAATGAATGTGGCTATATTTGCATATCCAGGAAGTGATGTCAGATCACCTTATTTAAATTTTCTATATATTTGACTCTTCTGTATTTTTTAAATCAGCCACTGAAGAAAGCTTGTTGCTGAAACCGGTCTGGTTCATAAATAAACTCATGTTTGCTATTCATGCTCAGGGTGCTGGATTTTTTTCGTAATTTATCAAGTTTGGTTTATCCGAGCATCTACCATACTTGCTAGCCTGCTTCTTACCCTTGTGATTTATTGCTGGCTGTTGGTGTCTGAGGAGTAGCTGTTTTGACAGTGGATTCTGTGTTCTTGCTGGGGATTCATCTCTCCCCTCTGAGTTTGGGATTTACATAGCACCATTTGTTGGTATACCATACCCCTTTTTTCAGTCTAAGTGTGTATGCTGTTTTAATTCTTTTGCCTTCATTTGGATCCATTCACGTTCGGAACAGATCAGTCCTGAGGTATTTCTGCTATCAACATTTAACAACATTCAACGATTTTGAAGGACATTGGGCTACCATTTTTTATTACAGGTACATTTTAACCATTTATCCTTGTTTGGCAGTGCTTACTATTTCTGAGTTGGAGTTGGGAACATCATTTGACTGTTTTTGGGGCTCATCTGTCGTTTTTTAATGTCCGCGTTTCACTCGGACGCCATTTTGGGTTTTTGCATAGCTGTTACCTTTGGGATTCTTCTTCGAAACGAAATTACCAAGTTTGAGCCATCTAAGTTTTGGGATTCATAGCATGATCTTGGATTAATGTTTTGGGCAGAACCATTCATCTTGAATTTGGGACTATCATTTTCTGGCCATTGGATGGCTCTTTCATCGTCCAGGACTCTAAGTATTGTTTAACATATACTTTTTTTCGGACATTCTTTTGGACAATTTTTTTAACATATTTGTCCACACAGGATGTGCCAGCTTTTTTGGTTGGGTCTAGGACACGAACTTTAAGATTGTAATTGGATGTATATATAAATGCATATTGTATTTGATGACAGCGTTTATCATTTAGTTTGGTTACTACATATTAGCAGCAGTACGGTTCACAGTTCTGCATTACTGCTTTCCTTCACTGTTGTATTTTCCTTAGTTTAAAAATATCTTATAAACCATTGCAGGTTTTATTTATTGCTGTACTCAGTGTCTCTATACCAGTTAACGGGTCATTCCTGGTTAAGAGTTTCTGCCATTTTTTGTGGCAAACAAATAATTACATACCACACTTGTGGTATTTGTTCAACAGGTAGGGGTTTTTATTTCATTTTGCTTATCAACATCTGGATATATGATCTTTGATAGTGCTAGCAGTACTTGTTCCTGAAATTATTTGGTTGGGCACAAAAACTTTTTGCATACAAGGTATGACATTGTTTCTTTATCCTCTATTGGTACATTGTTGATTCCAGTTGGTGTCTCATTATGTGATGTGCATTACGACAAAATATATTATTTTAATCAGAATTTAATCACATTGCACTGTATCATCTTAAATAGGTTTTTGTATTTAGTTTGCTGGGTATTTTTGTATGTTTTTTCCACATCTTTACCAAAGAAGGCCAGTTTATAGTGCTTATTGTTCATTTGGTTAGGGAAGTACTTTGTCAATTGCACTTTAGGTGCAATTCTTTTTGTCACTTTTAGTTGAGATATATAAACATTGCATACCCTCTCCAACTAATTAGTTAAGAACTGCATACAGTGACATATCAGAATATTTTGTCTTGTTGCTTTTATGCAAGTTTACATTTTATGAGACAGGTATATGATATGTAAACATCTCATAGGGTTTTGAGAGGTTTATTTTATTCAACATATATCATAGGAATACATGGTTCATTATTTCATGAATCGCTTTTTTAGCATTGTTTGTTTCCAAGTCGCCATTCCCTTTGTATTGGTATTAGAATAATTCCTTACATATTGCTTTTGGTTTTTGATGACTTTGGTGCTTCAAGTAGTGGACAATTTGGTCATAGTACTAACCAGTCTTTTTATTCATCCTTGTGTGTGTTTTTCGGCCCTCTGCTTCTCAACAGCCCCTCCATTTTGGATTAGCACATCATTCTTTTCTTTGAGAATTTTATCAGGGGGCAACATTCTTTTGAGCTCAGTCTTACTATCTTAATGATTACCAGAATTGGTGGATTTTCTTGGATTGGTTATATAGACATCACATTTAGCTCAGACATACACAATTTATTGTCATAGATCTTAATAATATGGTCAAAGGACTTTGTGCAGGCAAAGATGACATACACATCTTTGGGATTGCATCTCACAGGGGGTCTTCTACCGATGGAGCCATTGATCCAGTTGACGATTGTGATATGTTATTTACTGAATTTGCTAAAAAAATCAAGATACTAAGATCTAACATATGGCATTCCAGATTATTCAAAGCATATAAACATCAGAATATAGCTCCCAGAGGCCTCAGAACCAAGGTGCAACCATTGGTTGGCAAACCGGATGAGGTACTCATGAAAGAGTGGAATGCTGCACAACAGGATTCGGCTATGAGATTTGTGAACATTCTCTCTTCGTATTATGACAGAACAATTCAAGCCAATATTTGTGATGTGCAAAAATTGAGTGAGGAGCTGAAATCTTATGAGAGTCAACCTGCCTTTTCTGGATTGTTGAATAAACTATCCAAGGAATTGTGGGGCTCTGAGAGAATTCTCAAGGAAAAGAAACTAAAGAAATTTTCAAGGGATATGGAAGATTACCAAAGGGGCAAACCCTTTGAGCTTCATAAAGGGGTACGTTTTGCAGAAGGTACGAAGAATTTCACACATGCACGTAAGAAACGACCCAGATCCATTCTTAAGAGGGGTTCATCACCCAGCAGAAGTTCAGGGGATGAATCATCCACCACGGACACCGAATCCATCCAATTGTCAGATTCACCCACTCCTAAACGGGTATGTAACATGAGTCGCCCTTTAGGCGTAGACACAGGGGAGGACGCAAGCATAAAAACATTGGAAGAACTTTTCTTATCAATAGTCAAATGAACACCAACAATTTAAATGCACACAATATTTCAGATTATGTATTAACATCAATGGAAGAACACTTGTTAAATAAAGGACTTGGTTTTATTCCGGGTTTTTTTGTTGACGAAAGTACATTTGTATTTGATGTCATGAATTTTTGCAGAAAGTTAAATCTTAAAATATTTTTTGACCAGCAGGATACTATTCAAAGATCTACTGACTTTAAATTTCTACCATCTAAATTTTGTCCTCCCATGGACAAACATGTAGGTATATTTCAGAATGCAGTTATTGAGGATTTACATCAGTAGTTGGGTACTGGGTATAGTATCAGAAACAATCTCAACATCAATGAACAACAGGCTCTTACTAATCTTAAAAATAATACTGACATCACCATCATTCCTGCAGACAAGGGTGGGGCCATTGTGGTAATGAACTCCAGTTATTACTGGGCTGAAGGCTTAAGACAAGTGTCCAACACTCAGCACTATTTACATATGCCCATTGACCCCACGCCGAATTTCAAAAAATAAATTGATGATTTTTTACAACTAGCAGTTGATGAAGGCATTATTAGTACCAAATCTAAATTTCATCTCACTGTTCAGGACCCAGCCAAGCAATACCTATACTTACTACCCAAGATTCATAAATCATATTCCACACCTCCAGGGAGACCTATAGTGTCAGGCATTGGTTCATTGACGGAACCTCTGTCCGCCTTTTTGACTCAATATCTCCAACCACTGCTACATTATATTAGGGCCAGACTACAGGACACCACGGAATTTCTTCAGATTGTTTCAGAATCACAGCTAGTTGAGCATTGGATGATGTGTACCTTAGACGTTACATCATTATATACCAGTATACCACATTGGGCAGGTCTTACTGCACTTGAATATTGGTTACAGAAGATCAACATATACAGTCCTGGATTTAACACCCTATTGATTTGCATGGTGGAACATGTTCTTACCAAGAACGTGTTTTATTTCAAAGGCAGTTGTTACTGGCAGATACAGGGTACTGCCATGGGTGCGTCCTTCACACCCATTTATGCAGACCTCTTTATGGGATACGTAGAAGATCAGATAATATACAATGAATTGCACAACCTATATCTGCCAGATATGGATATCTGGAGACGTTATCTTGACAATTGCTGGTTAGTTTGGAAGGGAGGATCTGAATATCTTCAGGAATTTGTTGAATATCTGAACAGCAATAAATGGGGTGTTAGATTCACAGTCAATTTTGACACACACGAAATAGACTTTTTGGATGTACATCTTTCTCGAGAAGTGGATAACACACTACGTACCACAGTACACAGGAAATATCCACAATACAACAGTTTACTACATGCTTCTAGTTTACATCCGAAACACATCATTAAGAACATACCCAAATCACAGTTCATCAGAATTAAGAGAATTTGTTCATCTAACCATGATCTTCATTTTGTCAGGATGATCTGTCTAACAGATTTACACAGAGGGGTTATCATGTTTCGGACATTCACTCAGCAGTTAACATGACTGCCAACTTGTCCAGAGATTCCCTGTTATGTTACAAATCCAAGGCTGCTGAATCACCTGATCAAACACCCAGACTAGTCACCACTTTTGGCAGAAACACTTATCAACTACAAGACATAATCAATCATCATTGGAATATACTAACCAACAACAAAAATTTAGCAAAATGGCTTGACGACAGATGTATGTTTTCTTATAGGAAAGGCAAAACTTTGGGATCACACTTTTCGCATTACAAAAGAATCACTTCAGAGCAACCCTTTATGATATAGACCACCATTTCAGGTGAGAAACTAATAGGTTGCCACCCTTGTGGTCACTGTGCCTTTTGCAAATTTGTTTTCACAACAAAGGAATTTACCAGTAAAAATACAGGTAAGATTTATGACATCAAACACTTTGCCAACTGCAGCATGGACTGGGTGATTTATTTAGCTACATGTACATGCAGGGCGTTTTACATTGGACAAACATCCAGACAATTTCGTATTCGCATTTCTGAACATTTAGGTGATATCACAAATGCCAGACTCACCAATGCATTATATAAACATTCTATTATACACAAAACTGCTCAATTTTCATTTATTTGCATTGATAAAATTGTTGGCAACAGAATGTACAAAACAGGATGGCATAAAATATTGGACAGCAAAGAAACCAAATGGATAGTCAAATTAGGTTGCTTATTTCCTCCAGGTCTAAATGACAAACTATAATGAATTATTCTGTTGTTATTCACATAGTATTTCAATTGCTTTATATTATATATAAATTGATTGTTTGGCCATTGTTTATGGTTACACATTATATAAACTTCGTGTTTGTCACCAGGTTTACCAGCATTTATATGGTATGTTTCATTATTTTATTAATGTTGGTTCCTTTTTGTAGCATAGATTCCTCATATTGTATTTTTGAGACATTTTCACTGTCATATATTACTTTATTTTGATGACTTATAATGAATGTGGCTATATTTGCATATCCAGGAAGTAATGTCAGATCACCTTATTTAAATTTTCTATATATTTGACTCTTCTGTATTTTTTAAATCAGCCACTGAAGAAAGCTTGTTGCTGAAACCGGTCTGGTTCATAAATAAACTCATGTTTGCTATTCATGCTCAGGGTGCTGGATTTTTTTTCATAATTTATCAAGTTTGGTTTATCTGAGCATGTACCTTACTTGCTAGCCTGCTTCTTACCCGAGAGAGGATGGGCCCCTGTTTAACTAAAGGTAATGAAAGGTGAGATAAGGGTGCTATCAGCACCCTTGCCAATGATCAACACAATGTTAGGATCATGTTTACATATAGTGACAATATACATGGTATTTGTGATATTGTTAGAGGTAAGTGGAATATACTTAGAACTGATGAAAGTATAAAGGGGCTGATAGGTGATAGGCCATGTTTTGGCTTAGGAGAAACAAAGATTTGAAGGACATTTTGGGACAAGAAAGGGGACCCCAATTGAAACAGCTCATTAGCAAAGAAGGGACTATACCCTGTGGGTCGTGCAAGGCTTGTAGCCACGTTAATAAAGCCTCAGTGTTTACACATCCAGTCACAGAAAGGTATTTTATTTTAGAACAAGAGCCACTTGCAGGGCAACAGATTTGGTATACATAGCAGAGTGTCAACAATGTGTATGTTTCTATGTAGGCAGGATGAACTGTATGTTTAAAGTGAGGGTTTTACAACATTTATCAGCTATTAGAACCAATAATTCACATAATGCCCTTTTTTAGGCACATTGACTAAAATGAGGAACATATCTTTACATTTAGGGCCATTTGGAATATGAGAAAAAGCTCCAGGGGGGTGACATAAAAGAGCTGACAGAACTTGAGGAAACCAGATGGATAATTGAACTTATGGCTGATAGGCATCCTGGTCTTAATGAGCTAGTTCCAATGAAACCGCCTTGAAAAATAGGCGGGTGCATTACTGAGGAGTGATTGGCTGTAGCCGTGCTTAAATACGATCTCAAACAATAGTAAGTTATCCGTAGAAGGGCTTGAACCTGAAAGCGCTAAGAAGTGGACAATTTTAGCTTGTGTTTTATTCATTCTAGTGTTGTTTGTTGACATTTTATTAAATCCTTGAACATAGTGGTGTTCTGAAGCAATTTTTTTCTATTTGGACTGTGTGTTGCGCTCAGCAGACCTTTGGTGAGGTATCTACGTTTTTTGCATCAACTCGAGAGACCTCAGTGATCCAAACTAAAAAGATTAGTGCCCCAAAAATCCCAGTAATAAGACAGACTGGAAGTCCTTTTTCTGCACTCGGTTTCTTATAAACTCTTCTATAAGAATCTGTAAACCTTGAAAAAGCCACCCCCCCTTGAGCTCCTATTCCTTCACATAACATATCCTTCCTCAAATACTCAATTAAAGGAACTAAGTCTTCATTAAAAGATAAATAAGATACACTGGTGTGATAGATTCATATACCGACACATCCCCTTCCTCTGAAACAAGCTTTCACTACATTCTAACCAGAGTAGCTCCCTTGCACCTTCAAGGTAAACTTAGATAATGGATGGACAGCCTCAAATGGCCACATTGCTCTCTTTGAGGCTGGAGGGAGCCTTTGAATATGGGCTATTGGATAGGCTTGTAATGTTCTGCAGAGAGATTGCCTAGTACTTACCTACAAACCTGTGAATGCATAGTCTGACACTTTGGAGGCACCATGCAAGGGATAGCTGAATTATGTCTCCCTCATTGGCTATCAGATGCATGGAGTACTGATCCTATGGACAACAAAGTGTTTGTTCTTTTGAAAATACTAGCTTTAAGAACATTTCAGCAAACAGAGGATGACACTGTGGATGTATTCCAGACATCTGCTTGAAAAATATTACACCAGTTCCTTGATGCCATGCTGCAGCCTGAGGTGAAGCATATGTGGTATCTATGTAACACAGAGGAGAGAGGTTACATCGTGTCTGCATTTTATGACATAGTCCATTTACCTAAGGAACTGTGGGCTATAGACTGCACCACAGTGCCATAAAGGCCATACCTGGGGAGGAGAGATAATGGTGTATAAACTATAAGGGGTTCCACTCCATTAATACTCAGATGGTCTGTAATGTAGAGGGTATAATATGCAGTGTGACTGCAGATGGGATGGTACCCAGAACTCTTACATCTTGCACATTTGTGACTAATGCCGAAGGATTTTGCCAGGTAATTTTCCACAGGGACATATTATTGGTGATGACTAATATGCCCTGAAGCCATAGTTAATAAAAGGAAACTCACAGCCTGTGGCAGTGAATGCCCTAAACAATGATTTATCCAAGCTCAGGTAATTGACAAATGAATGTTTAGCAGATTGCTAAATGTTGTTTGCTGGTGGTACACTGTAGAATGACACTGCAACATGCAGTAAAAAATCTTTGCAGTTTCCACAATGTTACACAATGCGATCACACTCAGATATTTTCAGCAGGTCAGAGACATTCAGGAGGAGGAATCAACAGATTCAGCAGCAGAGAAGGAGCCTGATGAAGACCCTGTGGAGGGATTGACTGCAGGAGTGACTATGCTATATTATTTCAGACATAGTACAGTGTGGCAGTGCCTAAGAGGTAACATCTGGTTCATAAGCATGGGTCAAAGAAAGTTGTGCATATAGAATACAACTGAATGCATGCAGAGTTATACCTGGACTGGGCTATACTATGCATAGTCTGGTCATACTATGCATCAGACATAGGATACCTGGTAACAGAATACTGAAATCAGTTGAAGGTATGGAGAGGAGGATTACTGCTGAGTGTGTGTGTGTGTGTGTGTGTGTGTGTGTGTGTGTGTGTGTGTGTGTGTGTGTGTGTGTGTGCGTCTGTGTGTGTGTGTGTGTGTGTGGCAGTGGCTGGGGACTTGGTTGACTTGGGTAGACTTGCCAGTGAGGGGTGGTGTCTCCAGCATTGTGTGTGTGTGTGTGTGTGTGTGTGTGTGTGTGTGTGTGTGTGTGTGTGTGTGTGTGTGTGTGTGTGTGTGTGTTTTGGATTCTGAAAATGTGTGTGTGTGGCAGGGGCTAGGGACTTGGGTGAGCTGGGTAAACTTGTCAGTGAAGAGTGGTGCCTTCAGCATTGTGTGTGTGTGTGTGTGTGTGTGTGTGTGTGTGTGTGTGTGTGTGTGTATGTGTCAGCATGTTGGCATGCACTAGCCATGCACATCCCTGTCAATGTGGAAGACATCTGCTGGAAAGGTCACAGGTCTGATCCACAGCATGCAGACAGGACTGAATGAAGAAAAGGTGTTTTCAGCATGAGCATCCTGTCCACATGTACATCCCCTTCTCCTGTATTGCCAATAACACTAGATGGTGTTGTGGAGATGGTAGTTTTGCTATGGGTCTGAGACCATTACCTTCCTCTTTCACAGTGGACCCCACTACTAGAAGCAGCTGTGTACTGGCCACAAGAAGTACATTGGCTGTGATGTGTGGCTGTACTGGGTCACCTACTATGCGCAAAATCTTGGCACCACAAGTCCTTGATGTTGCAAATCTGGCCATTCTACTGCCTCAGGTGTTGATGCAGACCACATAAACCCTGACAAGTTCAGCTATTACTGTGTCCTTGCATTATGGCCATGCACTGCTGGTTAGTGTCCATAATGACATTCGGCGTGGGAGGTGAGTGGTACCCATGGCATGTTCAACTCTGGCACACCTTCCCCTAATATCATCATCTCACTCAATGGAACTGATACCAAACAACAACAACCAAGAGGGACTTTGTCACTGCTGATGAAATTGCTCCTTGTGTTGATGTGTCTGTTTCTTCATGTCTATGGGTGTCATCCTGGGTTTGCTGGGTTGGTTGTACTGGCACATACATCTAGTCTACTGCTGATACCATGACCACCAGCTGTGTCAGTATTTACTTGCCATTTTCATCAGTGCCAGACAGTTCCCAAGTATTAGGTAAGCCTATATCTATGGTGGAGGACCCCGATAACAAAGTACCTGTGAAAACACCAATAAGTTATACATACTACTATTTAATAGAGTGGTATAGAAAAATGATGGTGAGCATACCTTGGGCAAGCAGCCTTTGGAGCTGCAGTGCTCATGATCATTTAAAACAAAGAAGTTATACATGTATATTCTATCACCTTCTAGGGGACTGCATTTTAGACATGGCAACATGGGGCATCACCAAAAGATATACGCTGTGCCCTTTTCAACTTTATACCAATATTTATCACAACACTGTGGAGGTCAGAATTTTATGGACCCCCATGCAGAGATGCCAGGAGCTCCTCTGTCCTTGTCAGAGTGGTTCTGTGGTCCTCTACTGTTGTGCCAGGTGAGCTTCCCAAGTGTTTGGCAGCAGTCATGTCACTGATTCTTCTTTGTACTTGATCATAACCACTGACAGCACTACTAACAGACATGCACGTGTAAGGCCTGATCAGCTCTCTAATGAGAGAGCATTCACCAACCATTCTGATAGAGGGCTTCTAGCAGGATCTCATTCAATGAATGGGCAAATTTACTTTTCTGGTATTTCCCACCTTTGGGTATGACAACCTCCAATTGCAAAGACATATGCATGTGAGATGTTGTATAGTATGGAGGTGTTATTTGTTTGGTGTCACTAGGTGTGTTATCCATTCATCTGGGGGGGGGGGCGGTTGGCGTCTGGTTTGGGTGGTGGAAGTTTGTCCCTTGGCAGCATATTGACCATGCATCACTCTATCATATTGTCCTGTTGTTCCTACCTTTGTCTGGCATACTCCTGTCATTTTTGTACAGCTATGTTTTATGACCTGGTTCATAGAAAATAACTTTAATTTTTTTGCTAAACGCTTGCCGAAACTTTGTCTGTTGGACATAATTGCTAACCAGACTGTGGCACATCACAACACAGCACAGTTCCCTCATAGGGATGTTGGGTTGCATAGCTGTTAACACTATGCAAGTCCACATGGCATGCTTTTAAAGATGTCCCTTAAAGCATGTCCACAGAGCCACTAGTCCACACACCCCCTATGATGTGTTACATCCAATATTCCCATCACACCCCTGTAGCCTCCATACTGCCATACACAATCCAGGAAATTGGGGCGAGTAGCACTGCAAACTGGCCTGCACATCCTACAATGGGCATTTGGGGTTTCTACACTTAGAATTATTTGAGGTGGCATAATAGCATAAGCAGAATCTGTGTAATATGACATTAGGTAGTACTCAGTGTGGTTATTTCCAGCAGATATACTATTAATATCCTTTTTTGTCCATCTCTCTACCTCACTTTCTTGCTATCCTTTTTTGACTTTTTATTTTATGCTTGTTTTTTATTTATATCCATTTATGCTAACATTTCTGCAACACCTGGCAGATCTGTTCCAGTGGCACAGAGTGGGTCTGCACCCCCTTATCAGTCCCAGCCTTCTCTCACCAGCCCTCCACCTGGCTCCAGGCCTGCCTTCCCACTGGGTGTAGCAGGTGAATCCTGTTGGTGTCACTGGTGGCCTCTTGTGGTTGCTCACCAGAAGGTAATGCTATTACTTTGTCCAGTGGCACTGCCAGGGGTTCGCAATTTATGACCTGGTGGGAATTAGTCGACTGTAGGCTAGAGGTCAGTATTGGCTTCCTGGTGGGAGTCCTCATGTTGCTTCAGGAGTCACACTGTTACCTGGCTCTGTAAATATCAACATGACCCCAGAAAGGAACCAGTGGGAAGGGAGGTCAAGGTGGTGACTCACCTCTCCCTTGGTCTAGCCCACGCTGCATGGTAAATGGAGTGGGATACCCACAATATTTCCCACCATGGTATTCCCTTTCATTGTGTGTCACCTCAGTCCCATGTTTGTTATCCAGTTCTCACCATCACCAGTTATTCCCTCCTCTGTCTGTATGTCAGTATATTTATTGTCAGTCCTCCACCTCTTTGTGTCAGTACTTTCCCAGTTAGTATTTGTTTTTGTTTTACATTTGGTTGTTTGTGTGTCCCTACTTCCATACCCATACCCATTTTCCATCCCTGCTTTCCTTTGCATCCTTCCACCCTTTTAACAAAAAAGAAAATGTGTGCCTGTCCCTCAAAAAAGTATACATTTCCTCACTTGTGCCACTCATGCTCTTACTTTTTTTCTGTCCTTGTATTTGTTTTTTTGGTTGCCCTACCCTATTTCTACTTTCCTATACATCTATTTCCTCCCCATCTAGAGTAAGAGAACAAGATATAAAAGTTACTGGAGGCCATTTTCATCAGTGTCAGACAATTCCCCAGTATTAGGTAAGCCTATATCTATGGTGGAGGACCCCGATAACAAAGTACCTGTGAAAACACCAATAAGTTATACAGACTACATTCTTGTTGTGCCGCTGTGCAGAACATGTGCATGCAGTTTGATATGTATCTATTCACGTGCCACTTGCCTTATTATTTCTTAATATAATTAGGAAAGCAATCTCTCACCACCAAGCCTGCCATTTACATGGGCAGATTTTTATGCTGTAGCAACTTGGGCTGAAAGATTCCTGATAGTTAATTGATAATTGCCTTCAAACTACATTGCACACCTCTGCATCTCTGCAGTAGGCTTAGTGTAATCCCAGGGTGTATATTTTGAGTGCTCAAAATCCAGTTTATTTATGGGAATTATGTTTCAGTCTGTGAACTACAGGAACCCTGAACGGGTAATTACAAGTTCAATTAAGACCCCAAAAATCTCCTGCTTTTGCCACTTCCTCTGAAAATGGTGATCAGCTGTAGCTCCTTGTTGAGGGGTTATAGCCTGACAAACAGGATGAGTTTCTGACATAAACAACAAAAGGCTACTGATTCTACATACAGTTTATTAAACTCTACCACCTTGGCATATGCCTTAATGGAGTGAGTTATTGACATACTTGAGAAGAGGATGCAGATCATACCTATCAACCTCCAAGCAATATAGATTATAGCACTGACAATTAAAATGTCATAGCAGAGGTCAGGAAAAAGATGACTTTTTATTTTTCCACAATAAAAGCTCTTTATATACTAGGCTCTATATAGAAGTTTTAGTGAATATTTGTATAGATTTAGTTTATCCATTTAATAATGTATGTACTTAATAAACAAATCTGACGTTATGAGGAACGTTATAAATATGGGGGGGGGGGGTTGAAGGCTAAATCTGAGATCCAAGTTCATAGCACTATGCCTACGTCATAGCAATTGAGAATTGAGAAGTATGGCACAGATGTATTGAAATTCTCCCTATTGCATTTTTCAAGTACTGCGTTTAATTATATTCACAAAAGCATTTGGGAGGAAGACATTGTTGTGGAAGGGAGCATTTTACAGTGTGACATTGCAGGCAGTGTTGTTAAAGAAAAAGAGGCAGATGACATGGTGGGATGTTATAAATATCAAACTGCTAAATGCTGGGACTCTGTTGCCTGGGAATTTACTTATGACAAAACCTGATGCTCTTAATTTGCTGTTCAAATTTTGCCAAAAAGTGGGTAAGAGATGCAGAATTTAACATTTGAGTCATTCCTTCATACAACTCATACCCAATCATCACATCGCGGTCTATATTACATCGCTGAAGGGTCTGTTAAGCGAATGCCCTTTGATCGACACGTAAATGTCAAACTACAAAAACTTCAAACAGCCAAGTAAGCGATTTTTTTCCCAGGAAAAAAATTGCTTAGCCAATAAAATAAAAAAACACATCAAACATTAAGAAGTGTGCCCTACACACCCCCTAACTAAATATACCAACTCAGAGATCGCACTACATTCGAGGAAAGGGCAAATTCCCAATAACGGCCAAGTGATTTTTTTCAACATTTACGTGTCAATCAAAGGGCGTTTGCTTAACAGACCCTTCAACAATGTAAATGGGACCCAAAAACTCAGAGTTGGAAATGCGTAAAAAAATCAGTTCAAGAATAAATTTAGAAGAAGGCTAAATCTGTTCAACAGTTGCAGAATTTAAAATTTGAGTCATTCCTTTAAGCAAGCCGTATCCAAGAATTACAGACTAAAGTGGTTCAATTAACTGAAACAACTGAGAGTGTGCAATATAAAATATTAATTTAATGCAACAAAATACATTATTGATTTAGCAAGTAAATATGCTCCAAGGTAAAACCTCAGAAACAGAAACTTGTGGAAAAAAAAACTCAATTCAAGAATTGTGCGTTATCCAGAGCTTTTTTTTCTTAGCTGGCTAAAGAAAAAAAGGGCTAAGTGGAATTAAGGTGATATGATGAATGTGATGCTCTGTTCTCATTTTTAGTCTGCAATTGTTTTGTGTGTATTTTTTTCTTTATGGAACAGAAATATGTTATATTAGGCAGCATTGAAAATACGAAGAATTTTGTTCAGCCAAGTACCAGTTTCAATTTTCCAAGATTTGCCTCCTACTAAAGAAAAGCTTTAACCAGTTCAAAAACTGCTATGGCAGCAGGGTATTAAATAAAAATGTATATTTTCTTCCAAGTTACAGGTCAGATATAAGGAACTAATGTTTTCATTTGCAGTTGTTAAAGAAGAGGAGGTGTTATTGAAAGCATTGAATACAATGCTGTGAAATGCTGTGACTCCATATACTTGGGGTGTCTCCTTAACATCAATGTACTTTTTTAAATGGACTTTTTGTTTGAATCACATTTCTGCCCCCTTTTTTAATATTAAAAGTTGGTTAGCAACTTATCTCTGGCAATAGAGTTTGGGGTGGTGGCTGTGGCCCATGTTGGATTTAAAAAATTCTTAAGGTGTCTGTCTGGTAGTTAATAATGCTAATTACTTATTTTAATTTAAATAGATTGAGCCATAGTATCAAAATAAATAAAAACGTTTCTGAAGAATATGTGAGGTGATATTATGTGTCTTAAGGAAATTCACTTAACCCATGATAAACACATTTTAGGAAATAGGAACAATACTAGGCGAGAGATCATGGGGACCATAAAATGCCTAACTTTTAAACAGACACACTTAAAGCTTTGTCACCCTTTTCTAATAGTGCTCACCTTCCAAGTCATCTTATGTTAATTTGTGCCTGTCATTCCTTATATCAAAACTTAACTTAAAGGTAACCAAAGTTGTACTTTGACTGTAGTGGCATCTTTTTTGATAAGCTGGTAATAAGTTGATTTCCTTGCAGCAGGTACGTAGTAGTAATCCACAAGAAATGCCAATAAATATCACAAGAAGCTGCAAACTAAGGAAACCCTTTATTAATTGCTTTCATCCTAGTTATTTAAGTAGCCAGGTCTCTTATAACCTATCTTTAAGTATCTGTATTAAATCATAACTAGAACAGTAACACAGCTATATGCACACACTGCAAAAGAAAACAAAATGTAGTAACACAATTTTTGTTTGCATGCAGTAAACACATATGCTTCCTTTTGAACAGTTACCATTCACTCTAACATCATAATAATTTCCAACTTCCTACTCTTCCCCAACCTCTCCCTCCTACCAAATATCTCTCTGCCTCCAGTCACATCAATTCAACCCTCTTTCTTCCCTCTTACCAATGATCCTTCTCCCAGTTCTCCCATCTCCCCTTCCTCCATTTCTCCCATCTTCCCTTACCCCAGTTCTCCCATCTCCCCTTCCCCCAGTTCTCCCATCTCCCCTTCCCCCAGTTCTCCCATCTCCTTTACATTATGCAGCACTTCATTTACAGTTGATTTAGATTTTGATCTCCACCTGCTAGTAATTGCCCTCTTGGCAGCCTCTAGAATTAAACTTAGTAGGGCCTTACTATGCCTAGGAAACCCAGAGCCCATGTTCCAATCCTAAATAATCACCTCTGTAGCCACAACCTGCTCCCTCAATATTTACCTTGTTTATTTGAAGAAGAGTACCATTTCTAATGTGGGAACAGCTTTTTGCTGAACACCTGTATGTTGCACGCCTTTGCATTTAACTTGAGACCATTTCCGGTACACCAGTTATGTGCATATTCCAAATCTTGTTGCACATTTAGTGTCAGTGGATGAGCAGATAATAGTGCCCAATTTGCAGTTATTAGCAAACTTGGTCAATCACACTTCTGGGATATTGGCTTATATGTCTGCAAAATAAATTCCAAACAGGAGATGGCATGATAATAGTGATATCCTTTTGGTTACAATTTTATGTTCAAAGAGGGTACAGACAGCTTTCACAACTCTGGATCTGTTGGATAATCAATTTGCAGTTCAAAGACAGCCTAGGGGTTTAGATTAAGTTTGCATGGGGGATATTGTTAAAAGCCTTGAACAGTTCAAGATAAGCAGCATGGACTAAGTGCCACTGTCTACAGCCTCTATAGCCTTTTCAAAGAAACATTAGTTCTGGCCTTCCCTTCACAAAACTGAACTGATTTGAGCCTAGGTGAATTAATGTTCCTATTTCTGAATAAATGACTTCTGTAGTGATACAGTCCATGGCTTTGCCTATAAGGTTGGTAAGGTGGATGGGCTTACAATTTTCCAGGTTGATAAAGGTGCCAATTTACGTACCTTGGTAATTGTGTCACACTGTCTGTTCTTCATGAATCAGGCACAAACCCTGTGGAAAGATTAAGACAGATCAGTTTATTTAGAAGCTAAGAAGGTGCATACACATCACTGTTGAGAATGTACCCTGGTATGTTGTCTAGTCCCTTGGGGGTATTATTTTTAATCCTGATGGTGCCTCTATGACATATTCCAAAGTGAATTCAAGAAAAAACTTAATGTTCAGGGATGGGACAACAATGAAGGTAGGTGGGATAGATCAGTCACTAAATATTTCTGCTAATATATTGACAATATCCTTGGGGATGGAATGTGAGATCATATTATGATGATATCAGTGCATTGTTGGACATTATTCCTTAACCTCAGCATGTGGGCCTATGTGTCTGATTTGAATTGTGTGTGATGGGTGCAGCATGTGTACTACTGACAACTTAAATGGCATTAAGATTGCTTTTCTGTGAGAGCTTTGCCTCCAGTGACATTTCGTAAATATATCTCTTAATAAATGGTAGATACTACACTGCATTATATAACAGCTAATACAATTAGAATGGTCAGAGATGGGAATGAGAGGAGACCATTGAGCCATATTGCCAAAGCGTGGAGGGGCAGGCCTTGTCATAGTCTTCAGGTGTTGGAAGGAGATTATAAAAGTAGACCTGGAAGATTTATGGGTGAAATATTTAGATGATAGTCTGTTGTTAGGTTAGATTGCTGCTGTTAATTTTTCAGTACTTAGTGAAAAGACAGAATAGGACCGTATTGTAGAAACTGATCTGGTATGTGAGAGATGTATTTACGAAATGTCACTGGAGGCAAAGCTCTCACAGAAAAGCACTCTTAATGCCATTTAAGTTGTCAGTAGTACACATGCTGCACCCATCACACACAGTTCAAAGCAGACACATAGGCCCACATGCTGAGGTACTGAAAGGCAGCCTTCCTAAGCACTTTTGTGAGTGGTGCACTTGTTTGATGCTTAAATAAAGTGGTTCCCCACATTGGGGTTCTTCATGGTTCCTCCTACTGTTAAGTGCTATTTACGAGTTTGCTGAGTGGTTTACGTTGGCACTGTGTCTCCTAATTTTTTGTGGTTCTGTGAGAAGGTTACCAAAGCAATGGATGAAGGCAAAATGCTTCCCACTGCCTATCTTGACCTGGCCAAGGCATTTGACACAATACCCCACTTGGGCATCATTGACAAACTCAAGAGATCAGGTATAAAGCATTATGTCACTTGGTAGATAGCCAGCTGCATCACAGACAGGACCCAGAAAGTTAGAAACAGGGAGTCCTCCTTTACAAAGAGACCAGTCACAAGCTGAGTCCCTTAGGGATTGGTCCTGGGACTGTTCCTTTTTGGCATTTACTTCTCTGAAGTTAAGGCCATTGTTAAGGGCCTCTGGCTGACTAAATTTGCACATGATTGTAAATTAGGAGCAGTCATAACCCCCACCCCCCCCCACCCCCAGCCAACACAAATGTTCTCCAGGAAGGGCTAATGCAGAAAAATAATTTGTGTCAGAGCAATGGACTAAAACTAAATTTCAAGAAATGCAAAATAGTATCCTTCAGAAAGTCAGCCATCCCTGGTAACTATATTGACAGCACAACCTCTAAGAGTTGACAGAGTAGTTAGGGATTTGGAGACATCCATAGACAGTAATCTAGCCTTTGACCATCACATGCCTACAGTAGTGAGGAAATCACTGTATGTTGTGCAACTTATAACGAAAGATATGGCATATAGGTCCAAGGAGGTCAATGTTCTTCTGCATTCAGCATTCATCAGACCTATCGCTCAGTACAATGCCCCCTTTGGTATATAACAGCTAATACAATTAGAATGGGCAGAGATGGGAATGAGAGGAGACCACTGAGCCATATTGCCAAAGCGTGGAGGGGCAGGCCTTGTCATAGTCTTCAGGTGTTGGAAGGAGATTACAAAAGTAGACCTGGAAGGTTTATGGGTGAAATATTTAGATGATAGTCTGTTGTTAGGTTAGATTGCTGCTGTTAATTTTACAGTACTTAGTGAAAAGACAGAATAGGACCATGTAATAACATTGTAAGGATCACCCACATAGAGTAAGGTATACCTATGCCCCTTTTTCTGGCCATAACTCTTTTTATAATACATTACTTACTGGAATACAATTTCTTATGTGCAACAATGTGATTCTAGCCAATTATTTTAATGTTTATTTAGAAAAACTCATGGAAGATTTAAGATTTTTTGCAAACATAAAACATTTGAAATTTGGAAACACAAATACTCTGCTATCTTTGGTTTTATGCACCTTGATTTTAAAACTAAGACGCATGATTGACTGTATTATATTTTTTCTTTAGGGTTATTCAGCAGTTTTTCATATATTAAAATTTAACACAGATATATCTCTGACCATGTTCCTATTATGTTCCTATTATGATTTTTGAAGCTCCAGTCAGGGTATTATAAGCCTGTTGTGTTTGTTAACCCAGTGTTTCTTAAATGATTTTACACAGTTCTATGGGAAATAGAGGACTATTCTGAGAAGGTGCTTATAGATATGCACACTTTGAAATTACAGACTGTTGAGATGTTTATATTGGTCAATTATGAAGTACATGTTTCAAAAAATCTAGCTAAAAATCAAACTAGCTGCTTTAAGAAATCAATGCTTAGTAACAGCTCGTCCCAACAGGAATACATTTTATTCAAATGCTAAACAAGAGGATACTCCATTAGCCACATATTCTCTAGGAGTTCATAGGCTAATTATTTTTAATGTAATATTAAAATTTTTTTTAAATAACCTACTGAATCTTCTTATTGATTTTCTAGTTATTAGAAAATCCGATGAGCAGGACAAACCTTTAATGTAAGAAATAGCACACTTTTTTCTAACATTTGATGGTAATAAATTTGAAGATGTTGCAAAATATCATCACTGGATTGTCTGTTTCTGTGATGCACTCCCCACTAAGTTTTATAACAAATTCTCCAATATGTTGACTTCTTACTTATTAAAACTGCTTCTAAATAGTCC
Source organism: Protopterus annectens (assembly GCF_019279795.1). Classification (NCBI taxonomy): domain Eukaryota; kingdom Metazoa; phylum Chordata; order Ceratodontiformes; family Protopteridae; genus Protopterus; species Protopterus annectens. Next base: position 387,218,674 of record NC_056735.1, on the reverse strand, counting down.
AAACTCTGGAGGTGATCTCTATTGTTCTCTTACTAAAACAATTGTAATTCCTAAGCTGGAAAATTATTATAAGTTGGTTGATAATTAAAGATGTATTGCACAGCTAAACTCTGATTATAAGATATATGTCAAAGCTGTCCAGTCTAGAGATCTATGTATATATGTTTAGACAGAGTTCTGAGTTTTTGATAAGCAAATCATGCAATCACAGTGCACCAATAAAATATATAACGACTCATATGAATCAATCTGAGTTTATTCTAGGTAGAAAATTGGGTATAGTTAATCATACAAGCATACATACATACATACATACATACTCATATTTCAGGCATGGGCAATAATTCCCTTTAAGCCTGCCAATATACTAAATAATCACCCCATGATAATAAGTGCTCAATTTGCTCTTAAAATATCTGAACTAGGTCTTGTTCGAATATAATTTAATAGTTTACTCCAGACACCTGCTTCTCTGTCAGAAAAACAATTACTACATCATTACTATATAATCTCCCGCACAAGTTGTCTGATGATCCTCTACTACACTTTAATAACACTAGTCATTTTTAGAGGTGGTTATCTCTAAATGCCTTATATATCCAAATTAGGTCTCATCTTAAATATCTGTATGAGACTGCACAAGTTCAGATAGTTTAATGCTTCACAACAGCTTGAACTTTCACATCCATGCGTGCTCTTATTATATTTCCTTTGTACTCTTTCCAATTTACTCATGCTAGTTTTCTTATGAGGCTTCCATGTTATTTTTCCATGCAGTAGTTTGGGTCTAATGGAATTACAAACAATGATTTTTGTCATTTCTAATTTGCTAAAATTTATTAACCAATTGGTTGATATGATCAGCAAAAACTCAGAGCTGTGTCTACATATGCACACACACACACACACACACACACACACACACACACACACACACACACACACACACATATATATATATATATCTATATCTCTATCTATCTATATATATATATATATATATATATATATATATATACATGGGTCTACTTCATATGATCGAAAGCTCATATGATCGACACTCATTTCACCGACACCAAAACACCTAAAGCTCAAAACACCGAAATCTCATTTGATTGAAACTCATAACATCGACACATGAAATTCAAAGCATTATGCCCTTTCCCCACTGTAGCACGACCCTGGAGTTAGAATAAATAGTTAGGGGAGGTGTGGGGGGCACAGCTCCCCACATTATTTAGATAAATATTGTTGTTTATAAGTATCCATGTGTATGTTTAAAATTTATTATGTATGTGGGGGGCTTCACCCCCCACACCCCCCCCATTTATTTTTTCTAACTCCAGGGTTGAGCTACAGTGGGGAAAGGGCATAATGCTTTGAATTTCATGTGTCGATGTTATGAGTTTCGATCAAATGAGTTTTCAGTGTTTTGGTCTCTCTGAAAAGTTTGTCATTCATATGAGCTTTCGATCATATGAAGTAGACCCATATATAAATTAATATATATATATATATATATATATATATATATATATATATATGGGTCTACTTCATTTGCCCGACACCCATTTGCCCGAGACCAAATGACCGAAATTTAATTTGACCGACACTTCATTTGACTGACACTTCATTTGACCGACAAGTATTATTGGCAAGAAAATGGGATATGCCCCCTTCCCCACTGCAGTGCGACCCTGGAGTTAGAATATATAGTTAGGGGGGGTGTGGGGGTATGATATATGGTTTTGAGACCTAGCCTATACACTTCTGACAATAATTATCCCAAATTCTTAGTCACTATGAATGCCACCTTGGATTTTCTCTTCAAAAAGGCCATTGGCCTAGTGGGATTCACCCAGTCAACAAAGTATAAATAAATAAATAAATATTAACCTTCTCCATTATTTCTCTATAAAAATAATAAACTTATGGGGCTATATGACTCAAGGTTTGTCCTATTCCTCTTTTCCTTAAAGATGAGTTAAAAAGGTGCAGGTATACATCCCTGTGAAATCTCCCCATACTTAAATGACCTAGTGACTAATAGATATAATGATACTGTAAGTTCAAACTGAAGTGTTCTTATGTTATTATTACTAATTCTGTCTCCTCCTTGTGCTTTGGTTGGGTCCAGTTTGCACAGTACTTTTTCAGTACAATATAACTTAATTTCAGTAACTGAATTTACCTTGGTGTTACTAGCACAAATTATCTCCCCCTTTGTGAAGCCAAACTGTTTTGCTAAGATTTTGTAAATAAATCTATATTCTGTTGTGTTTTTCAATAAATTATCATTAGCGGATCGGAGTTCCGCTGTGGCGACCTCTAACCAGGAAAAGCCGAAAGAAGAAGAACAACATAGAATCTATGCACAGTGTATCAAACAGCATGTCTTAATTCCTACTATAACTTATATATATCTATAAAATAGTTTGCTATTATGCTCCATATCTTTATATACCGTTTATTTAAATTTTTCTGATCTTGTTTCAGATTGTGTTTATTTCAATTTCCATTTCTTATATATTTTTTGTCATCTTAATTACGTATCTTGTTCTTATGCTGATATATACTCCTGACCTTGTGCATCTAGATTCTAATGTTATACATATCGTTTTTTTAATTTTATTACATTCAAAAATTTTCTTTTTCAAAACTTGTCATATTCTTTCTATTGTCTTTCCACATTCATTTTCATTCTTAATTGCATCACTCCAAATATTTTTACTTAGTGACTGTTTTACTTCCATATAATTTGTCATAGTTTGTCATTAATCTTCCATGCATTACTTCAGCATTCAGTTTGGCTGAATTACCTAGTGGTTTAACCTTTATATCTCATGATCACTGCATGTCCAAAGTAGTAAAATATGTATTGAAGTAACAATCATCTCCTTAGGAAGACAAACCATATCTGGTATGTTCCATTCCCTAGCTGGTTATTTTCTTACTAATATTTTAGAATCAATATTATTCCAGTCTGTTTTTGATAAATCCAGAAAAAGAAGTGAATTCCGCTAAATAACGCTCAGCAGAACAAAAAACAATGTAAATATTGGAAGAGCATTGCACCACAGGTATTAGTATTTCATCTGAGTATTCAAAACTTGCTAAACAACCAAAATGGCAGAAAGACAGCTTCAAAACAACAGCTTCAATAACAGGCTTTTACCATGTTGAATCCACAATATATGAAATATAGAGCTTTGCTGTTGTAAAAGTCAAGTGGCGTTGTAATTCCACAGCTTTAAAACATGTGGATGTCATAAAAACAGAAAAAACGAACACAATATTTAGAGTTACACACTTGGTCTATGTGCTCAGCATTTCCACTTATACTTTTTTGCATGATATTCCAGAAAAGAGGAGCCAGTTAAGAAGATTTCTCCACCTGATTCTTTTGTCCTCAATGAATCTGAGTTACAGTCATAGTGAATTAGCTAAGTATGGCTAAATTTATGCTATTTAGGTTACGTATGCCTCCTACGTTTATTTTCCAGTATTTCTGTCAATGAAAATAACAATAACTAAGATTACAGATCGCCTGCAATTTATCTGTTTTCAGCATTTTTCTCATTTAATGGAAAGTTGGAATAAAGAGCCTGCAATAGTACTAGGCATATTTGAATGTAACAGTTTATCGGTAGAGTTCAGGGATGTGGAAAAGCCTCAAAGTAAAAGTAATTCTCCTTTCAATCAGGAACCTCCCAATTACATGTTGGGTACATTATAAAGATGCCCACGAATGACTCCCATTTGGAGTTGTTTTAGTTAGACTCTTCTTGGAAGGGGCCGCGGGTAGATCTAGGATATACTGGAGAAGATTCTATCTAACCTTGTTTAGGAATGATTGGTTATGGAACAGGAAAACTGGAATATGAGGCTGGAGAGCAAGGAGTCTCTGATGCTTAATCTGCTTCCACTATGAGTCTCACCAGTTAAAGAGTAAGGAAAGTTCAGGTGAAGCAGTAAGAATGGTGTTCCAGTGCATGTATGCATGTGTGTGTGCATGCATGCCTATGTGTTTGCATGTATGTGCATGCATGCCCGAGCACGTGAGCATGCACATGTGTCTCGGGAAGGCAGTATAAAATAGCATTGCATATCACTTTAAAATATATCACTTACTTTCTGTGGGTCAACCCCCCCCCCCCCATATACCACATGCAGGGGAAATTCACTCACTGTACACTTTCTTTTTAGACACCTGAAAACGCAGGCTACTTCTGTATATATATATATATATATATATATATATATATATATATATATATATACTTTTTTCAAGTTGGGGGTTGTCTTCACATTGGGTGATCCAGGGGGAGGGGGTTGCCCTCCTGCAAAAACAATTTTTGCTTTAGATCATAAGGATAGCATTACCCAAACAAACAGTAGTGCATACATTAAACTTATGCAGTCATCTTTGTAGGGTATGGCATTCAATGTTATGGCATTTAAAAAATTGATGTTGAGAAGTTATGCACAAGTGTTCTGAAATTTTTGGACAGGAGTACAAAATACTTCTACTGAGTAAGTTGAAAAGCCAGGTAGGCATATAACTGAGATTAAATAAAAGTCTTGATGAAATGCACAATATTTATTTAAAATGACATGACTGGATAAATGAAGAAAATGTGCTATGGGAGAATAATTGACCTTGTCCTGTGAAGGAAGCCTCAGTTGTACCTTAAGCTTTGGGCCCAAACCATTCCAGATTACTTGAGCTTTGAACCTGATAAACTGAGATGTTATCTAGAACATGATGTGGGTTACTGTGTTACCACAGGGTTCTATTCCCCTCTGTTTCTAACAGTATCACATTTAATGTATATTATTTTTCTGTTTACTTTTAGTCTACAATCATAAATATACATAACTCACAGTCATAAGTGAAAAGTAGAAACCGTTATATATTTTTGTTGCACAAGGCAAGCTCAAAGATCAAAAGAAAATGAGAGAGTTGAACAATGTTGAGGAGAGGCTGCTGAGCTGCAGAAATCTCAGGGAACAATATATAAAGCCATAGTTAATGTAACATGTGAGTTCAGTTAAAAATGTATCTATTTTTATTACAGTTTCTTTAGTTTAAAACTAACCAATACGTTTTAATCATCATGTTCTGCATACATCTGCTGTGTCGTGGAATATTGACTCAAGAATACAAGCCAGATGACTAAGTGGTAACATATGTTAACAAATCCCATCTTTTGCCAGAAATGGAGGCAGATTACTGTATTTGTTTGATGTTGTCACTCGCTATTTTAAGAGTTAATTAATCAAAAAAGTATTATAGCATTTTATATGAAACAAACCAAACCACAGCTCCAGGGGTTAAAGCCAATAGATATCCAGTAGTACCAAGTGGTAAAAATACGCCTAGATGTAAAATCCTTCTTTTATTAACGCATACAATTCCAGCAGGTAGACACGTTTTCGTTGCTGAATGCAACTTCATCAGATAAAGCAAGCGACTGAATACATGGTTTAAATACATAAATAATTAACCACCTGTAGTACCAATTAACAAGTTAAAGGACCAGGCCCTAAAAGTTCTATATACTAATCAATATAACATTTTATACATGTTAAATGAGTAATTTAATCTCCAAAAGGTTGACTGATATAAAAATATAAACATTGTGTGAACAACAAATAATACCACAATGCATAAAATCTAAATTCTTTGATGTTAATCAAATTGTAAATCATAAACAATTACATCTCTATTAAGCCTATATTAAAACTTAGGGCCAGTATAGCTTAGATATATATATTACTATACACATTATATTCTGTAGTAAATTTTAATTCTGTTTTTATGATTTACAATTTGATTAACATCAAAGAATTTAGATTTTATGCATTGTGGTATTATTTGTTGTTCACACAATGTTTATATTTTTATATCAGTCAACCTTTTGGAGATTAAATTACTCATTTAACATGTATAAAATGTTATATTGATTAGTATATAGAACTTTTAGGGCCTGGTCCTTTAACTTGTTAATTGGTACTACAGGTGGTTAATTATTTATGTATTTAAACCATGTATTCAGTCGCTTGCTTTATCTGATGAAGTTGCATTCAGCAACGAAAACGTGTCTACCTGCTGGAATTGTATGCGTTAATAAAAGAAGGATTTTACATCTAGGCGTATTTTTACCACTTGGTACTACTGGATATCTATTGGCTTTAACCCCTGGAGCTGTGGTTTGGTTTGTTTCACTTGTGTTTTACCAGCTTGTCCTCTCTACGTTTTTGGTTTAGCATTTTATATGACATACACTGCATGCTGTACTTCTTCTTAAACTATGTTCTTACCATGAAAAATTCAGTTTGTAATAATTCAAGCATGGGAGTTTACAGTAATATCATCATATGCTCAAATAAGAGAGGTATAAAAAATAAAAGAAGTAAGAGGCAGAATGAGAAGGAGAGACAGACAGGCAGATAGATAGACAAGCAAATAGAACAGGTCAGCAAAAGAAGGAGAACATGATGGAAAAGGAAAAAGGCAGACTTTTATGTATCCTAGTATACTTGATTCTCTGCTAACTTGCACTGATTCAGATGTTTGCTTTTTATTATTATATTTGGTATGAGACAGGTCAATATCAGAGTAATACACAGAATATTAGGTTCATAGGCTCATAGGTGTTTACTAGGCTAATGACCACAGTGGTCTTTTTAAGCCTAGCCATGCATTCCAAATTAATGACAAGTTCTGATACCCTTGATAAGTGTAAGCATGGGCCTGGGAGATGAATCATTTACAGGTTGTCTGTTTGCATTAGAGTCATAGGTGCAAACCAGGGATGAATTTTCAGTTTTCCATCCAATTGTCCAAGTTGCACATGAATTGGGTTAGGGAGGAACTCTGTTTCACATGGATGAGGAGTCTGTTCCATAGACGGGGTAGTCTCTGGGATACATAGCTATCTCTCCAGCAGGTCCTGTTTATATCACAGGCAAGGTTTAAGTCTTTAGAATGGGTAATTCTGGCACTGTTTGTTTTGTGGATATGCAGGAGGTCCATCAGAGTGGGGTGTGACAATGCCCTGTACACCATGCATAGATCTCCCCTCAAAAGTCTGTAGGAGACAGAATACAGGGATAGGGCCTTGAGGCAGTCTGCATAGGACATATTACTTATGCCCTGTATTCTTTTAGTGAGGAACCTCTGTGGATGTTCCAGTTGTTGGATATGCCTGGTTATGTACATATCAAAGGGAGGCATTGTACTCGATAGGTCTGATGAATGCCAAATACAGTGGAACAATGACTTCCTTGGACTTAGATGCCATACCTTTGTTTATAAGTTGCGCAACATAGAATAATTTCCTCACCACTGTAGACGTGATTACCAAAGGCTAGATTACTATCTATGTGTGCTCCTAAGTCTACTGGGTCAACACTAAGGGGAGTGTTGTCAGTATGATTGTTACCAGAGAAGGATGACTTCCCAAAGGACACTGATATGCATTTCTTGGCATTTAGTTTTAGTCCATGGCTCTGACATAAATTGTTTGTCTGTGTCAGCCCCTCCTGGAGAATTTTTGTGTCAGTGTGAGATTCACTGACAGCTCCTAACTTGCAATCATCTGCAAACTTAGTCAGCTAGAGACCATTGAGATCAGCTTTGACTTCTGAGAAGTAAATGCCAAAAAGGAGCGGTCCAAGGACTGATCCCTGAGGGACTCCACTTGTGACTGGCCTCTTTGTAGAAGTGGACTCCCCATTTCTAACTTCCTGGGTCCTGTCTGTAAGCCATTTGGCTATCCACCGGGTGACATACGGGTTTGTACCTAACCTCCTGAGTTTGTCAACAATGCCAGAGTGGGGTACTGTGTCAAATGCCTTGGCCAGGTCAAGGTGGGCAGTGTGAATGATTTTGCCCTCATTTAATGCTTTGGTGACCTTCTCAAAGAAGTCCACCAGGTTGAGTAGGCATGATCTGCCCTTGACAAAACCAAACTGGGTTGGGTCCAGTGTCTAGAGGTTTACTATATCTCTGTTGATCATCTCTGTGATAATTCTTTCCATGGCTTTGCATGTAAGACTAGTGAGACTTATGGGTCTGTAATTTTCAGGGTCTGTAGATGGCACATCTTTGTGCAGAGGGATGACTGTTGCCTTTCTCCATTCATGAGGCACAAAGCCTGTTTGGAGGCTACAGTTAAATAGTAATTCCAGAGGCACTAATAGGTCATGTTTCATGCTATTTAGAAGGCATCCTGTGATATTGTCTGGGCCCATTGATGCAGTGTTCTTGGTCATAGAGAGAGCATTAAGGACCTGTTCCCTAGTAATAGTAGGGGAAGTTATATTTGACGATATTTCCTGAGGGAAGGTTGAGGGGGAGATGAGTAAAGTTGGAGCCAGGAGGTTTGCTATATCTTCTGGCTCAGTATAGGTGGCTCCATTTACAATGAGCTCTGCACACAATTGTGTATAGCTTTTGAGGTTGCGGACATAGCTAAAGAATGCTTTGTGGCTGTCCTTGGCCTGGGAGGCCAAACTTACCTCAAATGTGGCTTTGGTAGACTTTATTTGTCCTCTGAGTTGTTTGTTTTGTTTGATGAGAGTGCTTTTATCCTGCTGGGTTCTGCACCTCCTAATTTTTGCCATGATTTTCTTCCTCTTGTTATACATCCAATTGATTTTGTGATTCCAGCAGGGTGGCTTGTTTTTTTAGTTAGTTCTGTACTTCTCCATGGTGGGTACAGCTGCCTCTATGCAGCTATTAATATGCTTATACATGGTTTCTGTGAACAGTTCTGCATAGGCAGAAGTGTTCTCAGGGTTTATAGGGGCTTGAAATTTTGCCAGGTTCTCATTTAATAGCATGATGTTAGCCTTAGAATAGTTCCTGAATATTCCTGGTTGAGCTGGGTGTCCAGGTTTTATTTTTACTTCAAAGGAAACCATTTTGTGGTCTGACCTTACCAGGGAAGGCATTACAGCAGGGGGTGAGCAGCACTCTCCCATATTAGTGAGGACCAGATCCAGTAGGGTTGCACCCCTGGTTGGTGTATTGACTATCTGATCTAGGGAGTTTGATTTTATTAGTTTTCTTGTTTCATTATAGATGTGAATACAACAGTGCAAAAGCTATGTATAACTGCAGGCATTTTTTTGTTTTTTTTTTCTGTTTATCTTTTGATAACTGATTCGGTTCAGTAAGGAATAGCTTAGAGGTACACAGCCTCCATTATAGTCTTATTCTGACCAATAGATATCTGACTTTGGTATGACTGGATCTTTACATATATGTCCTATCCTCCCAAATTATAAATGGCAATAAGTGAAAACATGTCAGGTTATGCAATCCATTATGCGCATTACCTGAGTAAGTGGCTGTGGTATGAAAAATATTCTCCCAAGGGAATCTATATCTTCTGTCCAGTTCTTAACAAGCACAGCCAGTCTGGTGATGATCCAAGTTGTTTTACTTAAAGCTCCACCATCACCAAATAATGTTTCAACACATAGAATATCAAGAGCATTCAGCCCCTGAGGGGAAGGAATTTTTCCATCAGTTAATCACCCACATTGGAATGCAGTGTAGCTGTGTAATAGTCACAAGTTATAAGAATGAGTGCGGTACCCTGGAAAGGGTTCATTGCAGATTTTTCATACCAAAAATGTTGGTGTATATGACCTGAGAGAATAGATGGTTTAGCGGTATCAGTCTGAACTCACACTATAGAAAAGGGGCCAAATAAAATGCAGTTCTTTTGCTAGACATATTACACCTGTTAAATCATTTTTTTGAAAGCTTACTCTTACTAAATGATGATAATATGAGCATATGCTTATCTGTTGGACACTAAAGCTGTTGTAAGGATGACATCCATTATTTAGTGCTTCTATGTACATACAAAATATATAACTTGCAGAAACAACTACAACTAAGCCCTAACTCGACACATAATTTCATTGTAGCCATGGAAGCTACTCATACCAAACAGATAACATGACTCATCACTGATGCAATGGCCAAAATAAAAGCAAAAATGGTTAAGTTAAAATAAGTCCAAAAATGTTCCATGTACCAGTGATTCAGGTGATAGCCGATGTAGCCTTCTCTTCACTGTTATTCTTCCATCCCCAGTCTCTCCTCTCCTCAACAGATCCTTTTTTCATAACCATCCCATCACCTGCACAGTTTATGTTTACAGAAAATAATAGGCCCTCATGTTTTCATTAAGGACTCAAGGATTCATGCCATAGTACTCAAGTGATCATCAAAAATGTCAGCCCCTATAAAAAGAAAGGAATCACAGTATACCATAGGCCTCCATCCCTCAAATCCATGCTTATGAACAATTCTATTTATTGCCTTGTATTAAGACTACTGGTAGAATAACACTGCAAGAATAGACTTCCCAAAAATAGTACTCACCCATAAATTGTTCTGAGAAAATCAGTTTCTAGACCCCACTGACTTAAAATCCACACACAAACTAAACAGGGGCTTAGATCAAGCTTAAATATACAAGTTACCTTTTTTGCTTAATATATCTAAACAAATTGCTCAATATTTGGTGAGGGATCACCCAGTGAACTTCTCCAAGTACTTGGAACAGACAACTAAAGGATATGAAAGGCAGTGTTTGATTTCCAGCATTCAAGGTAGCCTGTACATTTTACCTGTAGTCATTAAACTCTTGCCATGGCTGTATGGTACTTTAAAATTCATCTCCAGGACAGTATTTCTTCTAGCATTTACTACATTCTAGCTCAATCATTAACTTATGCATGTAACTTGGTCTTGACAGTTTACAGTGTAAGTCATATTTCATACTCCCTTCAGCTTGGGCCTAGTGAACTTCCCTCCTTAAAATTAAAAGGAAGAACAATGATTTTTTTGTTATTGACAGGGCAGCCACTTGTTTGGGCCCAGGTTGATTACAGCCTAACTCAGTGCATGATTGCCTAATGTTATTTGTGCATACTGTTTTCACGGATTGCTTTATATATGTCATCTAATTTGGTGTGTGATATGCCGCCTCTAAGTGGATATTAACATAAGGACTGCACTATTATGTCAAGTTTAAAATAACCTAAATGGTGTTTCTGCAGCCTTATTCATTCGATTGGTTAACACTCCTCTCTATACAATAAAGCAGGCATTGAAACCTCATGTAGTTTGTTTCACATATAGAGCATTTCATATCCAGATCATGGCCAAATGGGGACCTAGGCAGGGTAATGGATCACCCCCTTCCCCCACAGAAGACCCCAGCAGCAGCCACCCGACGCCCCAGAGCAGCTATTACGGTGTCCCATTAGTTGGCTATTTCTCCTCAGTTGCCATAAACATTGTTAAAACCTGTCAGGGCTTATACTATTGTTTCTTTACTTCTACAATGAATACAGATATTGGGATTCAATTTAAAACTTGTATTTCAAATTTTATAGCACAAACACTGATAGCCATTTGCTAAACAAGCAATACAGTCTCACAATGTAAATAGACTTAGCATGAACAGTAAACTTCTCTGCCCTTGAAACTCACATTCATTGGAATGGTATTGAAGCTCACATTCAAAGAAAATGCATTTGGCCAGTGCATGATTATGTTTATCTCTGGGCTGTTTTCAAACCTTAGGCTCCTTGCACACATTTTTAGGATCATGCATACATACAAGTGTTCTTTGATTCACCTCTCCTGATTCTATTAAATTATATTCTTTGAATAATACAGCACCACATGTTCGAGTCTGTTTTAAATTATTACTTTTGAACATTTTTCCAGTAAGCAATGAGACAAAATGTATGAGCCAATAATGAAAAAACTACCAATTTTATAAAATTTCAACTGTGAAAGTCCACTCAAACTTCTATCATAACAAGCCACCAATATTAGTCAATATGCACAATCTCTGCAGAAGTAAAAGACATAGGAATAATTCCACATTAAAGAGATCTGTAACTAATGAAGAGGTTTTCACTGGTAAACAACTTTACATTTCAATGCTTCATCTACAAATTCAGTGCCTGTTGCCCTTGAAGAATAAATTGTTTGTGTTATGTACATTAAAAAAATGGAAAGCAGGTGAAATTGTAATAGAGAATGGCTTGCAAATAGACAATAATTCCATAGTTACTAGGCATCTCACCCAAAGGAGGGCACACTCAGGAGTACAGCACCATCATTTCCCCCTTAAAGGGCACTAGAGTATCTGTAATCATTTTACATGGCGTGAGACCAGAACCCACAACCTTCTGCACCAAAGGTAAATATGTTGTTTATTGTGCTACTAGCACTGCTTTTAAGTTCTATTGCACAAACGGTGACTGCCATTTGCTAAACAAAACATTTGCACATGGATAAAAGTATTAGCTTGAGAAACAATAAACGTTTCTTCCCTTGAAACTCACAATTCCTTGAAAATGCCCTGGAACTCAAACTCCCTTGAGTAGTCTGGTAGTTGGTGTAAAGGATTCAGGCTATATTGTCTCCTGTAACAAAGGTACAGGGTTTGAGTCTGAATAAGTTAATTGATTAGACAGCCACTCTTAACTAGGACATTACACACACACACACACACACACACACACACACACACACACACACCTTGGCAATTCATATCTGCAACTTGCTGAAGGAATGGAAGATTTGTCTTGTCTTTCTTATACCAGCAGCAACAAGTAAGTTTAAGCTGAATGAAGCAGGAATATGTTTACTTATGCAATGATGTGCGTAATTGTACTAAAGATGCTTGCATACATGTAGAGTGCATGTGTATCTTCTTAAAGAAGAAGGCAGTGCTGCATTAGTGTTAAAGAAGAAATGTTTTAATTTTTTTAATTGTTTAATTAAAAAGTAAATGTTGTGGCAGCCCCTGGCCAGCCCCCTACCAGCCAGTGGGCTCCTAGGCATCTGCCTAGGTTGTCTAGTGCTTGATCCAGCTCTGTAGCATTGTATAGGTTAAATAAATAATACTGAACCATTTTTTGAGATTTCTTATGCAATGTGTTTTTGATGTTTATTTATTTTCATCCGCTTTTGCATAAATAAATTGTATGCTTGATTTTAAATGTATTACTATCTATAAAAGTTTTATTTCCATTAAAAAACTTTCTTCCTGAGTTCTCACTGCATAGCAGACCTGACACAGTTAACAGATAAATAGATAAATAAATTAATTAATTAATAACTAAGAGGAATATCCTTCCATCAGTCAGACAGAAGTCTCTCCTCCTTCCTTTAAATCCTGTGAAAGTCTCTATAGGCAGACAGCATAGTCCTTAACCAAAAGCTCTAATACATTTTTTTCTGTGTACTGCTAAACTGGCTGACCTATTGGTTATTGAGGAAACTGTAATATTTGAGATGCTCCTCAGAGTATCCCCATCTCCATCCGTAACCTAGCAAAGGACTGAAAGCACAAAATAAAGCAGTGCAACACATGGCTCGAATTGTGGGAGATGAATGAAGATCTTAACTGTGACATCTTAAATGATTACCTACACTGCTTGCAGTTGCAAGGGCTGATTTGCACTTGTGTCCAACTAACCAACATCGGTGATTACATCTCTCACTTGCAAGAACCACTGACACTGCTCCTAAAGTTCCAACAATGCCCTCTATTAGCTTGTATATTTGTCAGCTGCCCTCTTCATCACTTCCTTGCTAAGTTTTGCATTAATTTATACAATAATAGTAGATGCAGTTTGCTTAGAGTTTAGCATTGCATTTACCACATGAAAGGTTAATGAGAAAATAACACACATCTGGAGCAGGTCTGAGGAAGGTACGTAGCATGGGTATGACATTAGGTAGACAACAAGCAAGGCATTTCACTCAAGTGAAAGGATGTGAACTAGCTGGGAAGCACAGATGTTAGTAATGGCATATGCTGTTTTCAATGTCTTTATTTTGGATTTCATTTATTGACAGTATTAAATGATACATTTTCTGATTAAACATCTTTATTCAACAAGGGAGTCAAATAATAAAGAAAATAAGTAGACTGACTTATGAATGCATGTTCCCCCCCGGCACATGTCATATAGGGATGGACTCCTGAAGATAACCCAGATGACCCAAGTTTGATCAGTAGCTTAGGCACTGTAGATGCCAGGCAGGGGCTCCTCAACTCTCCAAGGATCCATTTCTCAAACCCCAGAGGTAATCACTGGAAATGCCAGGACAGAAAGAAGAGTCCCCATAATGTGCCCCAGAGGTAATCATTTGAAACATCAGGACACAGAAAGAAGAGTCTCATAATGTGGAGACTGAATGATAGAAAATCTGGACATACATATACTAAGTTCGAGACTAATTTCTCAGAATATTCCCTTTTCTCCAAGGTATGGTAATCTCTGTATTGGTATATGTAAGTTCTGTATGTGTGGGGGACTTGCCCCCCATGAAAAAGAAGTTTAAAGGAGAAGAGCAATGGTTGATATTCACTCTTTTCCTGCATTTTTAACCTTTTTTTCCTGATGCATCAGGACTCAGCATTGTGATTCCCGATATTTCACTAGGCAGTCAGTACCAACACCCTGATTAATGAACTTCCTGATTTCTGTTTACTACATGAAATCCCTGCTGATGTAGTTTTCAGTTGTTTGCTGGCAACAGTTTCCAAGTGTGCACTGCAGTGATTTATTGTTTTTGGAGCAGATTGCTCTTTTCGACATATTTGTGCATGTAGGTATACTTAAGTTCTGGGTATGAGAGACTTATAATATAGACAAATAAATAGTTTACAGTACAGAGGAAGAGTACACATTCCATATTAAGCATGTAAAAAAATGGTAATGATATTGTAGTAGCCTAACATAGTTTCACTCTGCTACAATTTTGCAGCATGCAAAAACATTACACCATAGTAGAGGACTATCTAACAAAATAGCACTCTTACTATCAAGTTATATATAATTGTATTTCTTGTAGGTTAAATTGGGCTATAGTGACAGCTAGGGGGATAAAGTTTATTTGTTTTCCTGATCTTGCAGGATGATTTTAACTATATTTGCACTAAATTCTACCACCCAAGAATATAGCACAGTTAATGCATAAAATCTAAGTGTAAGCATCATGTTAATCATCTACGGCTTTAAGCTGTTCGGGAATAATTGCATATATTTAAACAAACAAAGAAAAAATGTACTGAAATATTAACAGCAAGACTTCTTAAGAATGTGTAAATATTTATCTACTGCACTGACACATTTTTACTGTGTACAGTCATGAACATTCACATGCCTTTACGTTCAACCAAGAAAATTTCAGATAAATCTAGAAATGCCTTGATTAAACAGTGTACCATGGGGTGAGGCAACATTTTCTTAATTTATTGGTTTACCGTGTAAAGGCATTCTTGTTTGTTCAGTATGAACTGCAGCAGTCTGACAGCAATGCATGTTTGTTACAATTCACACTTATGATGTATGCGAATGGCTTAACTTTGAATTAACTATGCAAGAGAATAAAAATGTTATATACACACGTGTGTGTGTGTGTGTGTGTGTGTGTGTGTGTGTGTGTGTGTGTGTGTGTGTGTGTGTATGTTTATATGTACATAGATACATAACTCATTTAACTGAAGCTGGAACTTGTTTTGGATGATCACTATCATCTATGAATCTTACAACTAAAAATGCAGATATGAAAGCTAAAATGCATTAATGTAATACTGTGACAGTATCACAAGTACCAGAATAATGCATTATCTAATTAGATTTATTGCTATGTTTTCTAGTACTCTACCATGTACAAAGCATGCTTCTGCATTTTCTTGCCTCTTTTTATGTTTGCATGTGAAAACTTCTTTTTGTAATCTATGGGTACATCTGTGATCTGATGTTACATTAAATTATACAGTGGAAAGATCTTCAAGTGACCTAGGGATCTTTTCAGCTGTCATTTTGCATTGTGTTTCATTGCCTTGTATTTAGTGAACATTTTACATGACCACGAGTGACATACCTGTGTTCTAGAGGGACACAGTATAACAGCTCAGTGATGATTACAGTATATTTTGATGGAAAATATCTGAATTTCTTATGATGTGTGGCTCTGAATTTCAAACAATTAGCCAAGGATTACTTGTAGCATAATTTCCCATGCAAGTGTTCCAGCTGCACTGTGTGTTTACCCAAACTTTACCTTTATAACAGTTTGTTTCAATTATTCTGCATGGCAGTACACATTTCATAAGATCATAGGCTCATATGTGTACCCTACTCTAATGAAGACTAGGGCTCTTATATGCCTAGCCTTGCAATTTAAGTCTGACCTACAATTTTGATTTATATAGGTGTTTGTCACTCGTCTGGTCAGGATAAAACAGAAGAACTTCTGTGAGTTTTGTTCAAGCAGCTTTATTATGTACAAACACAGCAGGATTGAGGGTTAACAACTCTAACTTATGTAAACTTATAAACAAAATAGCTATTACACTTATAATCACTGTCTGACTGCACTCTCAAAATGGCACTGAAGCTAACACATGCTTGCTATTTATATGCATGCACTGTCCTTGAAACGCTTCTTAAAAGTACAACATACACACACTATTCTCCATCCTCCCTCTTTAAGAAATGAGTCATGCAATATTGATGACATAATTGACATGCATTTGTTACAAATAATACAGAACTAAATACATATAGACAATTATGTCCAGGTTGCTGTGTATTTCACTCTAGGTCTGGAAATACGACCAAATCGTGTGACATAGAAATTAGAATTAGGTCTACCAACTGGGACTGTCTTTGCTGAATGTTCAAACTTTGGGGACATCAGGAAAATCATCAGGAATGGAT
The DNA here is from genome assembly GCF_019279795.1 of Protopterus annectens. Taxonomy (NCBI): domain Eukaryota; kingdom Metazoa; phylum Chordata; order Ceratodontiformes; family Protopteridae; genus Protopterus; species Protopterus annectens. The sequence goes on along the minus strand of NC_056735.1, from coordinate 387,201,886 downwards.
TAAGAAGTTAAAACACGTTTTGTAACATTAACATTGTCTGAATTGTTCTGAGATCTAGGGTCTTTATCACAGGAACAATGCTGCAATATTGATTCTGATAGAGGAAGAAGATGTCTACGATTTCTCCTATACTCTAAACCCTCAGATTCTGCAAAGTAGGATCTCAGCTCGGCACATATACCTGTTACTTGAACAATCTGGTCAAAATCTTTCGCTGTTTGTATCCTCACTGTCTCTCCTTCTTTCAATGGATGAAGAAATCTGCTCAATTTATCATAGCTGGCCTTCTGGAAAGAAAGCTTTCTGAATAGTTGGGCTTTGATTGTTCTGTTGTTCTTTGCTTTAGGCCTCAACAAACTGGAACTGATAGGTGATGTTGTTCTGGTTTGCTTAGATAAAAGTCTCTGAGCAGGTGAGCCAAGTATATCATCACATTTCTGAGACTGAGTAAATTCAAAAAGACATTAGTATTATCATGCTTTGACTTCTCTAGTAATTACTTTGCACTCTGTACTGCATGTTCAACTAGTCCATTTGACTGCAGGTATTCTGGAATACTAGTAACAGGTACAAAGTCCCATTCTTTTGCAAATTTCTGAAACAACTGATTGATAAATTGGGTACCATTGTCAGAAATAACTTTGTGTGGACTACCATGGAGTGAGAAATGATGTTTCAACTTGGTGATAACAGCAGTAGATGCTAGGTTAGGTAGTAAATCAATTTCAAACCAGTTTGAATAAGAGTCTACCAACACTTAGTAATATTGACTGTTCCACTTGAATATATCAGTGGCTACTGTTGACCAAGGTAGTTCAGGAACTTGACTTAGCTGAAGTGGTTCTTTTTGCAAATGCAGCTTAGTACTATTGCATACTGAACATGAAGAAAGTACTTTATCAATATCTTGTACTAGAGAATGCCAAAATACTAGTCCTCTTGCCCTGCTTTTGCTAGATTTGGAATCTGGGTGATCACAATGCAAAATCTGGATATATTCATGTAAGGAAGCAGGAACAACTATTTTAGGACCTTTGAAAATAATGCCATCTTCCATCAACATCTCATCTCTATAAGGAAACTAAGTTTGCACTTCTGGTGGTAGACTAGATTGCTTTGATGGCCATTCAACATTAATGTAGTGATTGAGCTTTTGCAAAATTGGATCAGTCTTTGTATGATCTCTCAGCTTATCAAGTCTAATGGTAGAAAAATTATGCACTTCCATGACATCAAAGTCAAAATTCTCTGCATTAAGCTTTTCTGTTGTATTTCTAGGTGATCTGCATAAGGTATCAGCCAGATAAAAAATGTTGCCTTTTGTATAGACCATTTTGAAGTTGTACTTCTTCAATTTGAACATTATTCTTTGTAATCTTGCTGGAGCTGAATGCGTAGGCTTCTTTAAAATAGTGACTAGAGATTGGTGATCAGTTTCAATCTGAGCATAAATATAATCATGAAACTTTGAACATACAAATGCTATTGCCAAAAGTTCTTTCTCAATTTGAACATATTGCATTTCAGTTTGGGTAAGTGTCTTAGATGCATAGGCTACTGTCTGCCTTCTTGAAGAATAACTGCGCCAAGACCAAATTTTGATGCATCACAGGAAAGAGTGACTGGTTTATTGACATCATAGTATCTTAGTGTAGGTGGGGTAGCAATTTTCTGCTTAAGGTCTTCAAATGCTCTCTGGTGGTGTTCCAGCCAAGACCATGTAACATTTTTGCACATCGGCTCTCTCAAAGGCACTGTCAACTCACTGAAGTCTGGTATAAACGTGCCTAAATAGTTGACCATACCAAGAAAACATTGTAGATTTGAATATTATCTGATGCTGGCATCTCAGCAATGACTGCTTGCTTGGACAGGTCTGGTCACATACCAGTTCTACTAAATAAATGGCCTACATTTGTAACATCTGATAGTCTGAATTTGCACTTCAGTGGATTGAGCTTTAAGTTCACTTCATGTGCTTTGTCTAGAACTCTCCTAAGGTTTTTTGTCATGCTCTGCTTCACCATTGCTTCTGACCAACAAATCATCTACTATTATGTCACAAGGATAATCTGAAAAAATTTTCTCCATTGCACAGTGAAATAATTCACTTGCAGAATTTATTCCAAATGGCATCCTGAGGAATCTATATCTTCCAAATGGGGTACTGAAAGTAGTCAATAATGAAGATTTGCAATCAAGCATTACTTACCAAAATGAACCTTTTGCATCCAAGACAGAAAAAACGGTGGCATTTGGTATTAGGACTGTGACTTCCTCAACTGTACGCATAGGATGATGCTGTCTCTTTAATGCTTTGTTCTTGGGACAATGCATATTCTTATTTTGTTTGAGCTTTTTTTGTGGGCTGCTGCCATGGATGACACCCATTCAGTTGGTTCTGTAACTGGACAAATTACACCTTGCTGCACCATTTTATCCAACTGAGCTTTGACTTTATTCTGCATAGCTATCTGAACTTTTCTTGCCAGTCTGACCACTGGAGTGATCTCTGGGTCTAATATCATAGAATGCAGGGTCTATATCAGAAGATTGAAGTTTCAAAACTTTGAATCTGTTATGGTCGACACTATATGATCGAAGTCTTGAAACTTCAAATCTTTTAATGGAGATCTCTGTACAGTGTGGAAAGGGAAGATTTCCTTTTTCTGCACTGTAGTGCGATCTCAGAGTTGGTATATTTAAGTAGTGGGGGTGTGGGGGTGCAGCCCCCCACGAGGGGGGTGCAGGGGGGCTTGCCCCCCTGCTTAGAGTGTTTAAATGGTTTGTTTTTGTAGGTTGTTGTATTTTATTACATTTTTGATGTTTCAAGACTTCGATTATATGGTGTTGATCATATCAGATTCGGAGTTTTGAAGCTTGGATAATGTAATATAGACCCTAGAATACACAACTGGATGTTTGCCTAACTTGTCATTGAAAACATCAGCATACTCTGAGAAAATAGCATCACTGAAGCTGGAACTAGGATATGAGCTTATATGATGAACTTCTTTGGTAAAGGAAAGCAGATTCATTCTCAAACTGTCTCTGAGACCCAATAATGACTGCACAGGTCTTCGGACTATATGAAATAGTAAACTGTAGGAGTTCCCAGCCAAATAACATGAAAACACTACTGAGCCTTTGGTTTGAATTTCCTCACCTCCATAAGCAACAAGTTTCACACAACTGGCCACATTAAGTTGCTCAGTGTCTACTTTGAGCTCAGTGGATTTACCACTGATCTGGACAGTACAAAACACTTCATTCTTTGCCAACAAATTTACTGCATCAACCTTTTCCCCAAATACTGACACACCATCTATGTAGAAAGCAGAGTTGCAGATCTCTGTATGATTGACTTGCTTTTTTGAGTGAACCTTCCTTATAACTGTGTGAGGTTTACTTGATTTACAAAACTTTTGAAAATGGTTACACTTTTTACACTTGCAGCATTGCTGACCAAATGCTAAGCACTTTCTCTTTTAGATTCATGATTGGCACCACAATTACGACAGTTAACAATAAAGACTGATTTGGGTTTTGCTGACTTATCCTTGTACTGCACTGAGCACGTCCTTTTCACTGAACTAGTCTTAGAACTTGCTGGAATACTACGGATTTTACCTGCCACACTCACAGAGGTTACAGCTGCCATGTGCTTAGGCCTGCTTCTACTAGCCATGTGTTGCATGCTGTCTACATTTGATCTGGAGCCTGCTGAAACCATGCCTTTCTGTAACTTCATGGATTTGACAAATCTCAATAGCTTTGTTCAGCATTAAACCACTGTCATGAAGCAAAATCTTTCACACTGCAGCACTATTAATACCACATACAAGCCTGTCCTTTATTAACTCATCTTTTAAATCACCAAACCTATACATTTTAGCTTTGTTTCTCAGGTCAGTAATATAAGCTGCAAAACTTTCTCCTGGTTTTTGATCTCCTTTGTAAAACAAATGCCTCTCTAATGCAACATTTGTCTATGGGTTTCCCTAAATTTGTGTTTCAAACATTCAGGGTCTTCCTTTGATTCAGCCTCCACAACAATATGACAGTTTTCCCCTTATCCTTCATATACTGCTGGTGCATGCACAAATGAATGCTCTCTTTCAATGGCCTCTGACCCAGCTAAGTTTAGCAAAATGAATGCCCTGGCACATGCATCTTTGTCAGAATAAGCTGCTTGTATAAAAATATTGTACGCTTGCTCAAGTATTCTCCAGTTCTCTGCAATAGTCTGATCAAATACAACTAGTGATGGTTTTTGAAATCTGTCTGCCATGCCAACAAATTATAGTAAACACAATGCAACCCAAGTCCACTTGTAAATATACAAACATGCAAACATACACATATGCCAGAAATTTATGCCAGTACTTGTAACTATGCCCAATAGCACAACAAGCCTCTGAATAACTGAACTTTGCAAAATAAGTATCCCTGGCACATGAATACTCTTGAAATCACTGTACTGTAAGAAATCACCTCTTAGTGTAAGAAACATTTTAAAATAACTGCACTGTGTGAATAAACTTGGCAGAAGAAGCTCAGTAAAAACATTTCAAAGTAATTGCACTTTGCAAATAAACAGTACACAGTACACTGAAACTTTCCCAAAATGGCTGTACTTTGCTAAATAACTCTGTACAGTGCAAAAAACACTCTGTAATGGTGGAACTCTGTGAATAGACACCCAGCACAAGAAACTTTTTGAAATGGTTGGCTGTATTTTGACTGCACTTTGTGAAATAGTTGCACTTTGCACACGATAAACTCTTCAGAATAAATGCACAGTAATAAACACATACTGTAAGCACTTTTACACACTTTCAGATACTTCCAGTAACTCTAGTTATGCCTTTAATAGCTTCAACCAATGCAAAATAGTAGTTTATGCCAAAACACAGTAACTTGCCAAAAAACATGCAGTCACCTTGCTTTATTTATGCTTAATGTGTCATTTTTTTGCCCTTTATTATATTTGTTTTGCTTGTTTAATGTTTTTTCCATGCCCATTATGCTTTTCTTGTGCTTGTTTTACTCTAAACATGCTCATTTTACTTTAAAGATTCTTGTTTTGCAATTCCAAGGTAATTTCAAACCCCTTATGTGCTCTTCTGATAATCGTTTTATCAAATATCTTGATTTTAAACATTTAGTTTAATTAATAAACTTTTTGTGCCTCTTGCTTGTTTAATAATGCATTCTGTGCCCTTGTAATGCTCCACTTTATCTTTTTTAATAACTAAATAGTTTGTGCAAGTTTTTGTTACCTTTAGTTCATTTCTGGCCCTGTTTTTGTGCTTGATTCTCTTAGTTTACCTTCACTGTTAACTCTGCACCTCGTAGCTCTGAAAAGCAGTCTCTGGAATCTCGATTCTGACATTATGTCGCTTGTCTGGTCAGGATAAAACAGATGGACTTCTGTGGGTCCTGTTCAAGCAGCTGTATTATGTGCAATCACATCAGGATTGAGGCTTAATAACTCTAACTTAGGTAAACTTATAAACAAAATAGCTATTACACATACATTCTCACTCTGTGGCTGCACTCTCAAAATGGCACTGAAACTAGCACATGTTCGCTATTTATATTCACATGCTGTCCTTGAAATGCTTCTTAAAGGTACAACATGCACACACTATTCTCCAGTGGTGATTTACTGACTGCCTTTGTCCATCAGACATAGGAGCCAGATCAGGGGTGAATTTCCGATTACCCATCCTTTGGTTCAAGTTGCTGTTAAATAGGGATATGATGATTTTAGTATGGTCAGTGCTTTGAGGGATGTAAGACAAACTTTAATTATGAATTATTTATTTATTTTTTATAGGGAGAGTGAATGTGAGAGCTAAGCTTTAACTATGGGATTATGGGGATCAAGTTCACAATCGGAGTATTGACAATTCCAGAGCATAAAAGTTTTATCCACAGACACTGAATCTTGTACTATAAATTTCAAATGATTTCAATATTTTGAAATAAGTATCCCTAAAGTTAAAATCTCAGTCCTCTCCAGCAGGTCACTTATATTTAAAAAAAGTACCAGCTTCTGGAAATGCTAAGTAGGATGCTGTCATATGTTACACTATTGCTGTTTTGAAGCACTGCTCAGAATCAGTAAGTGCCTCTTGAACAGCATAAATACTGTGCAGCTGTGACACTGTAAAGTGCAGCACAGCTAAGGTGAAACATTCATTTCATTCATTCTCCAGTTATTAGTTAATCAAGTTGAAGGTTGCAAGAGATACAAAGTATAAACTAGCATTCAGTGAGCAATATGCAGAGAAAGCTATTTTGAACAGGATGCCAGCATGTCACAGGAAGCACACACACTAGCTTGCATGTACACACACACACACACACACACACACACACACACACACACACACACACACACACACACACACACACACACACACACATATTTATTTTCAGCAGATTTCAGCAGAAAAACATAAAACACTCACATACGCATACCTACACTCCATTTTAAGGCTTGCCAGTTCATCTGTGGAATGTCTTTGGAATGTGGGAATAAACAACCGGCCAATGAGATTTCTGAAAGCATGAATTTGTTTTTGTAAGGAGGTAAGGTCTGTGCCACTCAATTAGGAAGCCAAGGACACACACCCCTATTAAATTCTTTCTTCAATGTTGTACAACCTTGGAAAAAAGCAAATAATTAGCTTTGCTAGGAAAGCAAGTATTTTTTTTTATTTTAGTTGTGTACCTTTGGTGCAGGAAGAATGAAGTTACAGGGATGTGTGGAGTTGCAACTTCCATATAATGGTAGTAGGGGGCTTTGATCCTACAGAAGTGAGCAATACATTTTAATTTTTGCTTTGTCATTTTATAACAGTTTTATGCTTCTGTGTGATATTTGCAGAAGAGATCTGTAGACAAGAAAACATTGTCCAAATGCCATAAAATTAATCACAGGTAGACTGCTCCAGTGGCATAGATGGATAAAGCCCTGACTACACTTCAGCTAACTCAGGTTCTTTTAGTGGCTCAGGTGACTGACAGAGTAGAAGGGAATGGATGGGCATGCCCATCCAAGGTGGGAAGATGCTCACTGATATATTTCCTAAAGGCAGGCTGGTCCAAAGAGAGGTGTTGCCCTTGAATGTATTCAATGAGCATGGGAGGTTGAAAATGGAGTGGGCAGGTCATAAAAAAAAAAAACAAAAAAACAAAAAAAACCCTTGAGAAAAGCGCAGATGAGCCAAGCCCTGGAGACACCTTCAGGATCCATAACCAGCTGCAGAAAAAACAGTACAAGTCAGGGGAGGGAGGTCGGGTAGTTCAGTAGCTGGCAGACATGATGTGGATATTGGGTAGTGGGGAAAGTGAAAAAAAACAAATGAGGCCTGAGAGGACCAAAAAAAGCATAAATGACAGATACATTTAAAACATATGCTATATAGATGATTATGAGTGAGTCACTGATCATAATAGGCTTATTATGTGACTGAGCGAAATTCAAAAGGTGAATCTTGGCATCCATGTTCATAGGTCCATAGGTTCATAGGAAGTTACTAGGCTAGTGGACCTAGAGCCCTTACAAGCTTAGCCATGTTAATCCCAAGTTGCCCCTTCTGTCCTTATTAAGTGAATATATTTTGCAGAGCTAGTCTATGGTCAACACCAACTCCCCCCTGTTCATGAGGGACAGGGGTGCCACCCCCGGGTTGAATTTGCGGTCTTCCATCCATTTGTCCAGGTTGCACTTGAATAGGGTCACTGAGGGTCTCTGCCTCACATGAACTGGAAGTTGGTTCCAGAGGAGTGGCAGTCTCTGGGAGACATATTTGTCTCTCTAGCATATTCTGTTAATGTCACAGACTAGGTTAAGATACCTAGAATGAGTGACTCTTGTGCCATTAGATTTGTGTATGTGAAGCATAGCCATCAGGCAGGATTGGAGACTGACCTATAGGCCAGGCACAAGTCTCCTCTCAGTAGCCTATATGATACACAGTGCAGTGGCAGGGGTTTTAGTTTATATCATGGTTTGGAGGCCCTGTATTTTCTTGGTGAGGAACTTCTGTGGTCTCTCCAGTTGCTGCACGTGTCTGTTGAGGTACATGCAACGGGAGCTATTAGTGGTCTGATGAGGGTTGAGAACAGCTGGGTTATAACATCCTTAGACCTGGATGTGATGCCCTTATTTATGAGGTACACAGCATAGAATGCTTACTTACCACAGTGAAAACTTGGTGGTCAAAGTATGGATTGCTATCTGCTTGTGTTCCTAGGTTTCACACCACTGGGTTTGTGCTTAGGGGAGTGTTGTCAACACTATAGTTAGTGGGGAATTCTTCTTTGCCAAAGGGAATAATAATGCACTTTTTTGCATTTAGTTTTAGACAGTGGCTTTGGCAGCAGTCATTTGTCTGTGCTAGCCCTTCCTGTACTATGTTAATATCATTGGGGATTCAATGACTGCACCCAATTTGCAATCATCAGTGAGCTTGGTAAGCCAAAGGCCATCTAATTTAGCCTGGATTTTTGAGAAGTAGATTCCGAACAGTAAAGGACCCAGCACATTACCTTGTGGTGTGCCCTGGTGATGGGTCTACTGGTAGAGGTGGAGTCACCATCTTTGACAATATGTGCTCTGTCGGTGAGCAAATTGGCTATCCATCTAGTTATGTAAGGGTTAATCCCTATTTTTTAATTTCTCAACGCCTTTTGGGTTTCTAATACCATGATGGGAATGGATCCCATTACTTCGTTAAAGTATGATTAAAGTTCATGAAATTAGTATTGTTTTAATCTTTGATATTAGCCAGAAGTGCTCTTCACAGCACATGCAATGTGCCCAGGAATGACTCCATCTGTGATTCATATGGAGTTACATGTATTACTAACATATTTAAGTATGACTGTAAATTCTTTTTTATAAGACCCATTGCTTCTACTACTATTGGAACTGTTTGGGTATCCTTCTTCCACACTGGCCTCATTTCTGCCTGCAAATTCTGGTATTTTATGACTTTGTGTCTCTCTGTATGTAAGACATTGTAGTCAATGGATATAACAATTTCAGTGATCAATGCTACTTTTGTCTTCTTTTCATGGACTACTATATCTGTTTTTCTTGCATCTATTTTTTTAATTGTTGGTAATGGGTGATCCCATGTGATACAAACTTCATCATTTTCTATAATACTTTGTGGCTCATGTTTCCAGTGTTTTTCAGCTACTTCCATGTTATAATGTTTTCAGAATCTCCAATGCAACAGTCTTGCCACATTATTATGCCTTTCAGCATACAGTCCTTCTGCTATTAGTATAGCACAACCAGCAACAAGATGTGCGACTATTTCCGATACTGTTTTACAAAACCTACATTTCTTTGTTTATCACAAATGTTTAATAGACTTTGTAAACCAGTGTGTATGTAGCCCACTATCTTGGGCTGTCAATATTAACATTTCGTCTTTTGGTTTAAATTCACCTCTGCTTAACCATTCCAGTGTTCAATCCCGATCAACATGAGTTTGTTCCAAGAGTTTTCTATGCTTGCAACAATAGTTATGCATTTTCCACATTTCTTGCCTTCTCATCTGATCCTTCACCATATATTATTTAATTTGTTTTTTTTTTTTGGCATATTCAGTTGCTATCTGATTTTTACCTACTTCTAATTTAATTTCCATTCCCGTTTGACACAGATATGCTTCTGCCAAACTAAGCAGGGAAGTCATCTTAGACTTACCCCCGGATTCATGAAGCTCGGCGCAAGGCCGGTGTAAGGCCTGTGTCGGCCGTGCGGCATATAAATGGTGTAGTAGCGCCATATGCATATTAATGAAGGTGCGCCGCTACCACATCCACGTGCATAGGACACGTGCGCGAGTGCATGGGGCGTTACTAAGCTGCGCCCGGAGGCGTGTCAATGTCGGCTGGTGATGAGCAACCTAAACTGCTGAATATTATAACCTGCCTGCAATAGTAATCGCACCTATCAGTGTCCATGGATAATGAAACGTATGCAAAGCATGCAAGACAGTTCCCGGCCACACAAAATGGAGAACCAAACAGAAATGCACGCAACATAATATAAGTTTCCGTCCATGGAACAAATGATATTTAAAATCGTGTGTCCATAATGTACTGCACTGTCAGAAGTTATACCCAGTGGAAGTGAAGAGCATCATGTCAGCACGCCGCCAATACACATGTCTAGCCCCATGGGTATGGTCACCAGCAGTCCCACAGTGGTAGTGATAGTACACAGCAGGGCAGCTGTGGCTATATAACAACCGTAAAGAAACCTGACAGTCCAAATTGTATACCAAACACACACAAACATATCTATATTAAAATGTGCTATACACATATTTATTTATTTATTATTTATTTTACATTTGTTAACCGGGAAATTCCGACTGGACCAGGTCCATTTTCAGCGGAGGCCCGGGGAAAAAAGCTCCAACATCAAGTTATACAAATACAGTACATCCAGCATAATACACAAAACAGGTTACATCATGTATGCTGAGCATAGTAATATAACAAGAATTAATTAATAAAAACACTCCAGGTAAAAGATATAGAACATGGGTAAAAAGACAATGTCAGTCATACTTTGGTAAGCAAAGAAAATATATCAAGTAAGATTCTACAGTTAAAAGTACCCTTTCAGATGACCAAGCCTAAAGGGGATCAGAGCTCCAGCATGTGATCAGAGAGGAATTTGGCGAGTTAATAGTAGTATGGGTAGGGTATGCAATACACAACAACCCCAGTATAGCACATAACCTGCACCCATGTCTGAATGTCCACCAAATCCAGCTACTAGCCTTATGCATCCGTACACCTGCACATAGCGAGTATTCCCCATATGTAGTAGGAAGTATCATTCTAGGCAGTGTCCAGATTGCAAATATGTATCCCACGATTGTAAATATCCCATCACAGGTACGTAAATCCAAATGCCCGCACGTTAATGTTACGGCAAAATGTGTGTACATCCCGCGTGGGATAAGTAACCTGTTGAAACCTCAGAGTTGTTTACACACCACGGTGTCCATTACCGTACACATCTAGACAAAACATGTATGTGTAGTCACGGTACTGTTCAGTTTCTACGCAGACATGCAATTCATACTATGCAGGATGGAACAGCTGTCCACCATGCAGGTCACCCCACTAGGGTTGCCACCTGTTCAGATGGCCAAGGTGGGACATCCCTTGTAGAAATGTGAGAATTTGCAGGATAAAACATACCCCTGGCCAGTGCAAAGGACAGAATTACACTTGTATGCCAAGATAAAAGCTTATGCCATAGCATTTGAATAGCTTATGCTATCCCAAATAATAGTTATGTGTACCAGATACAAAATACCTGTATCATGCAACTAGTACAGAAAATAAGAAATATATTATTGTCTTAAAATCACAGGACATTTGCCATGTCTTAGGTGTCATCGCAGGACACAACTGTCCAAAGTGGGACCTCCCCTCGCAAAGAGGAACAAGTGGTAACCCTACTCCTCACTGAATTATCGACAGTATATATTCAACTCAATCACATACCGACACCACCTCTCAACCTATTACAGCAACAAAACCTGGACAAAGCCTAAAAGGATGGGTGGACAAATAGGGACAGATGTAATTACTGCTCTCACAAGCTTCGAAAGTTCACTGAATAATAGTATGTACATAAGCAGGAAATGTTGTGAAGGATGTGGGGTAGTCCCCAGTATTACAGAGGTCCGTATATATATATATATATATACTGTAACAAACCATCACATATGTTGACTGTACTACTGCATACCCGTAGTTAATTCATAGTTACGACATGTGCAAAATAATAACCCTTGTAAGAATGAATACAGGAAATAGTCAAATGTGAATGGGAACACCACTCACCGTGGATTATGTATCGTAACCACCCCAACCCATATTATGTATTGCCAACATCATAGCTGCTGACAGGTGCCCAAACACCTGTGTCTGTAAACAGATTACATGTTTAAAATGGACAATCCCTGTCCATGTGCTTTGTCTGACATTTGAACATGGTCAGGGCAGTTCCGTTCAACAGTCGGACAAGCCTAATCCCAGATCACCACATGAACACCCTGACAATTAAAGACCTGTATGTGTCAGGAATATAAGCCTTTGGGTTCTGAATATCCCTGCAGTGATGAAATATGCAGCTTGGGTCCAGAGCAGTAGGGAATAGGGAATGTGTAACATGTAGTACCGCATTTTTCCCAGCAGGAGAATGGATGCCTGTGACGTAAGTGAAGCGGTGAGGCATATGTTAATGTAGCTATGTACTATGGGTATGCATATAAATGAGTCAGAACACCAAATGTATACTGGTTACAGCATCCGGCCAATGTGAATGCAGTCCCGGTTGAACAACGACTACAGCACATATAATGTGAAAGTGTAATGAATGTGTCTGTGCTGTACAGACAGTTAAATATGTAAAGGTGAACGTGTGTTTCGCAAACGTCCATTAACTGGATTACAGATAATTACTGGTACTGTCACAAGTAATAAAGCCCACGTAAGCACAAAGACTTAGTAAACATATGTAACCCACAATAAGGATATGTATGCGCGCCCGCGCGTAACCCACAATAAGGAAATGCAAGTGCGCCTGTGCGTGTGTGATCCGCTCACAGCATAGTAAATGAATGCTGTTTCCCCCACGTTAGTTATACATGGCTCAAACCCGTTAACCTCGTAAAGTATGAAACCGGACGAAGCCATGCAAACTACCGGTACAAATAGGGACAAACCCCAGATATGTGCCAGAACAAACACAGAAAGTGGATAGAATAACGGGTGTGTCAGTAGCATGGATTCTCTGAAGGGTATGCAGTCATAACCTGAACTGCTTGCCAGAAATCCCCACCGTAAGTCTCAAATGAAATGCCACTACATTGCCAGATAGACACAGGTTTATGTAAAACACAGCGAAGATAAAGGGGCAAGCAGCTGTACACTCTGCGACAATCTGTATAGTGGAAAGGTATGGTATGGATATAGATATATGTGTATACACATAATCCACAGATGTAAACCAAAGCAAGTTATGAAATGAGGATTGTACATGTATATATGTATACACAACAGACTTAAGTCCCGTAGATATGACATATGTACATAAATAGGCGATGTTATATCTAATATGGGTAGACAAACAAACATGCAGGAAAGGTGAATAAACCGCAGCATTCAAAAACATTGGCCAGAAAGTGACAGTCCAGCAAGTTCTACACTTTAAACATGCAGATAGGTGTCCATTGCAGGACTCCATAAATTGAATCATACGTAGTGTCAACCGACACTGACGCAAAAGAAGTGACCGCAGCAAATACGAAATAGCTGTACATGCAACAGTATCAGGTGCAAGGGTGATGACACATGTGTCGATAGAATGTATGACGCACGAACTGATATCCGGAGAGTGGGGAGTGCATATAAGTGTCTCCACACTTCAGTAACGCACATTAAACATGTGTAATGGCTACTGTAGAGGGTTGTCAGGTATGGGAATCATGGGTATGCAGAAATGGGCCTAGGTGATGTTTGGCAGGTATTTCGTAGGCCCGCCCCGTGGGAGTGATGTGGGTATAGCACACGCCTATATTCTCAATAATGGGGCAAACCATCCATTGGATATTGCGGAAACCATTTTGGCAATATGTAGGGCCCTATATCAGTGTCATGTAGGCGATTATCATGGATGGACATGCGTACGACCAAGATGGTACCCATAACTGGCAAACTGTCAGAATAACACAGCTGCACTAAGGCATAGTACATGAAATATAAATAGGGACTATATTAGATATACCCCAGAGAAAGTCAGAACATTGTGAGAATACTGACGTACCCATGAATATGGATGTTATGAGTGCTACTAATCATGTAATGGAAATGTCAGTCACTATTATCTACTGCACAGTTCGTAATGCCTTGCCAGCAATTTACCAGAAAGGCACATCACTATGACAAATGTAACAAGGTCAAAAGTCAGGGCGTTTACCCATAATGTGTACAGGTTAGGGGTATGAAGGTAACCTGTCCAAAATACATGTACAGAACTAGTGATACTAGGTGGACAGGTGAGAAGAAAGACATCAGGACAAATGAGAAAACATGTACAAGTCACATGCATGTACACCGACAAATGTGAATGACAACGTATGCCCTGTGAATGTCAATGTGGAAGGTTAATAGACACAAATGTAATGTGTCCCTCAGGGTGTCATGCAGTGTCACCGTAACAATGTCCAGTCCCCCAGACACGTACGTGAGCTCTGCCACAGACGGAAAGCGCAAATACCGGCGTACATATACGGTACATGATAGACCAATTAGTGTGGATAAGCAGCTGTTGGCCTGTGTGAGGAATACAACTGTCTGGGTGGGTGTGTCCTGCAATATAAATGTAATGGCATGTGGCCTGTGATGCCACAATACAGTGTGTGTATTGGTGTCAGAAAGTTGATATTTTGTTACAGACACATACTCCGCAACTGTACAGATTTACGATGAATGTGCAGAGTTCTGCCTCATATGTTTGGTGTGTTCCACGTAACAGTAACATTCTGGCACTTCCATGATAACTGAAGACATGAAATAATGACAAACATGCGTAAGACACCAAATCCGACAGAAAAGCCATACTAATGCAAAACCTATTATTGTGTCAACTATTTACGTTTGTAAGAGCAACATGTCAATACTGCCCCTATGTGTCCCACTATCATATAAGGCCTTGTCCAGCAACTTGCTCTAGGAGGTGGAGTGGTATGAACAGAAACAGATACATGTGTGAGGAAACAGCAATATTGACTGCAAGATAACGCAGAAGGTATGAAATGCGCTGCAGTAGGACGTGCAGTACTGTCCACAGGTATGTGCTGACATGTCAAATGACACAGCAGTCTACATGAAGAACCTTTAGGGCTGTCACCTTTACAAATGATGATACTGGGACATACCCACAGCCATGCACACAGCACAAATAGACATACACACATCAAAACTAGGCCATGATACATGAAGCCTCTGGTGTGTACGAGTACAGTGAGAGTACAGCAAGGATAGATGTCTGCCAAGATATACAGCAACCGCCTGTAAGGGCGTGTAACACCGCCCGTAACACGGACGTTGCATGGACAATGTTGGGAGTTGCAACATACCCCATTGGTATGTGAAAGCTATGCCAATATGCGATACATGAAACAGTCAGCTGTCCATGCAAGAGCAGGGTTATGGGCAGAAAATAGATTTTATATATATATATATATATATATATATATATATATATATAGAGAGAGAGAGAGAGAGATACAGACATACACACACACACATGTGGCAGGACTGGTAATTGAACCTACACATGACAACCCTATCACACTACAGCATGACGCATTTACAGAACATGCTACCGAGTCTACTAAACACAGCAGACACACAGGCATTCTACTAGGTGCGTGTCAACATCTGCAAAGACAAAGATGGCAGCAGTATACATCTGTGTTGCAAAGTGTCTAAAAGCATAACCTGAGTCCCCAGGCAGATGGGAGCATGCACACACACACACACACACACACACACACACACACACACACACATCTGGCAGGCATAGGAATCAAACCTACACCTAACTACCCTATCACACTACAGCATGACGCATTTACAGAACGCGCTACCACGACTACTGAACACAGCACTCCCAGAGGCATACTTCTAGGTGGGTGACATCATCCGCAAAGGCAAAGATGCCGATAGGGAATGTATGTGTTGTGAGGCATCTAAAAGCATTACTGTGTCCCCAGGCAGCTGGAAACACACACACACACACACACACACACACACACACACACACTTGGAAGGGCCGGGAGTTGAACACACACCTACCTACTCTAACACACTACAGCATTACGCATTTACAGAACGCGCTACCGAGATTACTGAACACAGCACTCTCAGAGGCATACTTCTAGGTGGGTGACATCATCCGCAAAGGCAAAGACGCCGATAGGGAATGTATGTGTTGTGAGGCATCTAAAAGCATTACTGTGTCCCCAGGCAGCTGGAAACACACGCACACACACACACTTGGAAGGGCCGGGAGTTGAACACACACCTACCTACTCTAACACACTACAGCATTACGCATTTACAGAATGCGCTACCAAGATTAATGAACACAGCACTCTCAGAGGCATACTTCTAGGTGGGTGACATCATCTGCAAAGGCAAAGACACCGATAGGGAATGTATGTGTTGTGAGGCATCTAAAAGCATTACTGTGTCCCCAGGCAGCTGGAAACACACGCACACACACACACACCCACACTTGGAAGAGCCGGGAGTTGAACACACACCTACCTACTATAACACACTACAGCATTACGCATTTACAGAACGCGCTACCGAGATTACTGAACACAGCACTCTCAGAGGCATACTTCTAGGTGGGTGACATCATCCGCAAAGGCAAAGACGCCGATAGGGAATGTATGTGTTGTGAGGCATCTAAAAGTATTACTGTGTCCCCAGGCAGCTGGAAACACACGCACACACACACACACTTGGAAGGGCTGGGAGTTGAACACACACCTACCTACTCTAACACACTACAGCATTACGCATTTACAGAACGCGCTACCGAGATTAATGAACACAGCACTCTCAGAGGCATACTTCTAGGTGGGTGACATCATCCGCAAAGGCAAAGACGCTGATAGGGAATGTATGTGTTGTGAGGCATCTAAAAGCATTACTGTGTCCCCAGGCAGCTGGAAACACATGCACACACACACACACACACACCCACACTTGGAAGGGCCGGGAGTTGAACACACACCTACCTACTCTAACACACTACAGCATTACGCATTTACAGAATGCGCTACCGAGATTACTGAACACAGCACTCTCAGAGGCATACTTCTAGGTGGGTGACATCATCCGCAAAGGCAAAGATGCCGATAGGGAATGTATGTGTTGTGAGGCATCTAAAAGCATTACTGTGTCCCCAGGCAGCTGGAAACACACACACACACACACACACACACACCTGGAAGGGCCGGGAGTTGAACATACACCTACCTACTCTAACACACTACAGCATTACGCATTTACAGAATGCGCTACCGGGATTACTGAACACAGCACTCCCAGAGGCATACTTCTAGGTGGGTGACATCATCGCAAAGGCAAAGATGCCGATAGGGAATGTTTAGAGAGTGAGCGGTCTGAAAGCATATTACCGTCTCAAGGTAGACGTACACAAACACGCCAGTGCTGTCAACGGGCCAACTAAATATCTACGGAGCACAACAACACTGAATAGATACGGGATGCGCCACAGACAGTACACCCTTCGAGAGAGCAACAAGTGTGTTCAATGTAGGCATCCATCATGACATTGAAATTGGACATCTGGTGCCTGGATGACCACCATGGCTATACAGGATGTCAATGGCCATGCCCACACGCTTAGTATCACATGTCTGTTTGGAATGTACTGTGTGTCCATCTACACAATGGCGTACTGGGCATGCTCACACACTTAGCTGTTGCAAAGGGCCATCTTGCATGCACACCGAGTCTAATCATGGAGGGGCGCAGTGTGGAATGTACTGTGTGTCCATCTACACAATGGCATACTGGGCATGCTCACACATGTAGCTGTTGCAAAGTGCCATCTTGCATGCACACGGAGTCTAATCACGGAGGGGTGCAGTGTGGAATGTACTGTGTGTCCATCTACACAACGGCGTACTGGGCATGCTCACACACTTAGCTGTTGCAAAGGGCCATCTTGCATGCACACGGAGTCTAATCACGGAGGGGTGCAGTGTGGAATGTACTGTGTGTCCATCTACACAACGGCGTACTGGGCATGCTCACACACTTAGCTGTTGCAAAGGGCCATCTTGCATGCACACGGAGTCTAATCACGGAGGGGTGCAGTGTGGAATGTACTGTGTGTCCATCTACACAACGCGTACTGGGCATGCTCACACACTTAGCAGTTGCAAAGGGCAATCTTGCATGCAGATGGAGTGTACACACAGAAGGGCATAGTAAGGTATAACTGCCCTTACGCACAGGGCGGTCACACATGCAGTGATCTGTACACACACAGCTGCCATCACAGCTGTCACAGGTGCAGGTCACACACGTACACACTGCAGTGTACACTGCAGCTGTCAAGTCAGCACCATGTCGTTGGTGCAGCACTACACAGCCTTACGGTCCCACAACACCATGTGACACATGACCACTGGGCTGTACAGCGGTGTACACCAGCTGTGCAGAGTACACACGTACCAACAGGGATCCAACAGGTGTTATGCATTGCAATGATACCAGTATACATGAACAGGTCGGCTCAAGACATACCATGGCCCTTACACAGCTGTGACACCTGACTGTTGCTGTACACCAATGAACACACATCTGGGTACATCATACATGTGATTGTGTGGATGTGTGCATGGACTGCACACACAACACATGCATACATGGCCTTTGATGTACCTCGTGCATAACACTGGCCTAATCAATGCTACACATGCAAATTGAAGGTGGGCCCATGTCTGTTGAATGCTCACACTACAGGGGGTTGCAATGTTGACCGGGACACATACCCTTGTACTGGTCACCTGTGACACCCATGATTTCATACCGCAGTCCATGTGTTATGTATGTCAACACACATGTCCAACAATAGCAATGCATACAAACATGGCAACAGGAGACACATGTGACATCTGTACTGTGCATGCAGCAAACATGCATGTACAGTAGCCAATGTCTGTAACATAGTTGCACCTACCTACGACATGCAGACGCAATGCAGACCCATCCTTGACATCTGTATACAGTGACATACAAACAGCACGTATGGAGGGATGTGTGTACATAATGTGGTGAACCACCTGTCTAGATGTATGTGTGCAGGGGGTGGCTCACAGTTGTGTCACACACCATCCTATCATGCCATGTGCTAACTGTATGCTATGTCACTGTTACGTGACAGTGCTGACATAATGCATACACAGCGGTCAGGTGTTAACAACTATATGTCAAATGGCACCTGTAACACCTACAACCTCCCATGTGTATATAGCAGCACATTTGCCAGATATAGCATTGGGATACATAATGCAATCAATACCGCTACATGTCCAGCAAAAGTGTCATCATATGGCTGGTGTATCATTCCCAGCACTGCCATGTGTGTCCGAATGTGTGACCAGAGATGCCACATATCTCGGGGAATATGTCCCAGTTGCTACACATCCCTGTACACCATTGTAGAGAATTGTACATACGTCAGTGTGGGAAGCATGATGTTCGCCGGTGATGTGCATCACACACATTGGCTGTCCGTATACACATGTGTGGTCACCACAGTGTGTGTGTGTCTGTATGTATGTCTGGTGCTTGGTGTGACTGTGTATGCTAATATACGGTGGGAAGTTATCACTGGCCCCACGTGTTGACTAACCCGTAATGGTGATGCATTGCACAACCCTGTTGATGCCATAGGTCCCAGCCATACTGGCTACCTGTGCATGTCCCTTCTCTGTGACACTTCGTGTGGGTGCATAATACTGTGAGGGTGATGACCACACAGGCAAGCGTCCCCAGCTGCACACTATGGGGTGTGCGTTATAGTGGTGTACACCCCGTGACTGCGGCCATGTTCACGTACTATTACGGGTCCTACTGCTGCACAGTGTGGCCTCCAGCTACCAAGTGACACCTCACATCATCATTGGCCAAGCCGCTGTGTACAACCCCTGCACCATGTCACCATACCTGTAACGTGTCCTGCTGTGTATGTCACGTCTCTGTCCAGTGTAGCCTGTGGCACCAACCACATGTGTCAGGTGCAGTATATGTGCGGACATCTGTGTCATGTTTGTGTGTCCAACAGTCAGGATGAGGGTACATGTAGCATGCTGATATTGCCAGAAGTGCCTGTGTGTACTCCACAATTACACGTGGGGGACTGCAAACACTGCTACCTGTAGGCACATGCAAGTACACCATAGGAGGGAACCAGGGTATCACAACCAATATGGTGCTACAGATGTAACCGAGACACATACCGTGAACACATCACAATGCATGCTGCACCTGCACTACATGGTGTGACTGGTGCATGTCGACAGTACACAACCTATGTCACATACACAACTCAGTATTCACACACAACCACTGCAACATACACATCCTCACTATGCATACACAGGTATTACATACACCTCTCACTATGCTGTTCACCCTGTGCATCAGAATATTTGTGCATAACCCTGCACCGATGGTGTGGATGACAGGGATGCGGCACAGGCTTCATCATATGCACAGGGTGATATTTTTGCCAGGGGCATAGGCTGCACACAACCACTGCAACATACACATCCCTCACTATGCATACACAGGTATTACATACACTTCTCACTATGCTGTTCACCCTGTGCATCAGAATATTTGTGCATAACCCTGCACCGATGGTGTGGATGACAGGGATGCGGCACAGGCTTCATCATATGCACAGGGTGATATGTTTGCCAGGGGCATAGGCTGCACCAATGGATAACATCATGTGTGTGTGTAAGGGTCGGTGAGTTGACTGGACATATCTGTGCAGAATGCATGTGGATGTTGTGGAGCCCTACAGTTGTGTTTGCTGTGTGCGTGTATGTGTGTACACAGTTCTGCCATTTGTGATGCCTTAGAGGGGTATAATTGACAGCCCCAGATTGTACAGTGCAGGTTGTACAGCTCACTGTGTCCGTCCATGGCCACGTGACCTGTGCCTGCCTGGGGTTGCACGGGCACTACCAGGTGGAGGTACAGAGTGGCTACTGTCCGATGACACATGTCCGCTGGAAACGTGTCCCTGCTGAGACCATCCAGGGTCACGTCCATGTGGCCTGCTGTGTCCTGGTGTTGACAGCACAGCAGCAGCTGCACTGCTACTGCTACCGGCACTATGGGAGCGGGCATGTGAGGTGGCATGGTTACGTTGACCTACACTAGGTGGTGTTGCTGGCCTACGTCCATGTAGCCTACTCCTCACTCCTACCAGGTGTTCCAGCACAGACAGCTCCCGCTCGCGGATTGCCATGCCTCGGTCAAGGATTCCGACCATTTCACCTAGTCGCCTATCCAGAACATTAGCAATCTGCTGTTGAGCATTTGCCAATGCCTGGATGTTGTCATTTAGGGTATGGATAGTAGCCCTCTGCAGCCTCTGCGCTTCTCTGTTCTGCCATTCAGCACGTGCCTGTACCGCCATTACAGTCTGGAACATGCGTCTGGTGATACCAGCTGCTGTGCTCTGTCCTGCAGGTGCATGTCTGCCAGAGGTCCTCCTACGAGCAGCACTGGCCACATGCCTGTGTGGCGCATCTGCAGTCATTACACTGACACCATGGTGTGTAGACACACCTTCTGTAGCCACCACATATTCCTGTTCCACGCCAACAGATGCTGACTGTCCTTCCTCTATGGCCACTGGTGATGTGGTATGTGTTGGCAGCAAAACTGTGTGCGGGGAAGAGGGGGACATAGCTGGGATGGTAACCATTGGCACAGATTCAGCCCCTGACAACCCTGCCTGTACCTGATGCATATGTTCATCGCCGCTAGTATCTGTGGGGACACTAACATCAGATGGACCGCAGGAGGGTAACGCACCTACATCACCTGTGAATGCAAAGAAATACTGTAAAGTACAATAGACACAGACACAGACATACACAGACACACATACACACAGACACACACACACACAGGCACACACACACACAGACACACACACGCACACACACACACACACACACACACACACACAGACACACACACACACAGATACACACAGACACACACAGGCACACACACACAGACACACACAGACACACACACACACAGACTCACACACACAGACACACCATGATTGTGATTTGTCAGATGGCATGCAGCATGCCTGCGATACAGCAGAGGGCATGCAGCTCAGACATTAATAGTGTTAGTAAGCATACCTCCCTGGGGTGCACACTACAGCAAGCAGGTGTCATATCAGTAGCCATGCAGTTCATACATTCATGGTAGTATGCATGCATCCCCGTGATACACGATGTGGCCCAGAACAGGATAACAGCACACATGGCTGAAGTGACCTTGACATGTAATCTGCTGACATGTGCATTAACATGCATACATGTATAACACAATGGTGTCCTGATACATGCACAGCATCATAATGGGCTTCACATTGCAGTGTTGTGTGTATGCCCTACAGATAGAATGCATGTTTAGCAAATGTGCATGAGCATGGGAGGGTAGTATGAGCCGTCTACATTGCTATACAGTGTGAAGTACAGACACTGTGCCATTGCATGGCAACATGAGGCATGTATGTTGCTGTAGAATGCATAATATGTACACATTGCATAGCCATAACTGCAACACAGTCGTGATGTTCGACAGATCGTATATGGTAGACTTCAGTGACACCTCCAGTAGTTGTGCACAGGCTTTTAGGTTGTCCAGTGTACCACATCAACTGTATAATCGGTCAACTAAGACTATAATTGGACCATGTGTGGACAATGTGCAACAGGGTGTATACACATCCCAAGTACTGTGTGGCTACATGTCTCTGACCATCCCCCATGGCCATGTGTGCACATGTGTTGGCCAATTGTGTGTGATGGGCATCTACTCCACATGTCTGTGTGGTCCCATATGACATACACCCATACATGTCAGGTATGTCACAATCCACAGGGCTATGCAGACAACGTGTTGTATGTTTGGTATGTGGGGTATAATTCATGCGATAGTGTGACAATATTGCAGACAGAACACTACATGTCTGGGACATGTCAGGTGGCACATCACAATGTGTGCACCCAATGCAGGGGCATGTGAAACAATGGTGACACTTGTGGGCTGCCCATATCACAGCTCACTGTGTGGTACTGTGTGCGTACCACACATGTTGTTCCAATGCATACTACATATGCCTCCATTGTAGAACACCTCCACCGTTGTATGTACAGCTGACCACACATGTCGCATTGACAAGTACTGTGGTTTCAAGTCTGTGTATCATTACATTTGTATATGTTGCACATGGGTGGCTTGTGTGAATGCATGGTGGTGCGACCTGCATATCGTGACTGGAACAAACATCAGGTGTGCAAGTGTTAACTGGCCACATGGCAAATAGATCTACACTGTAACATGCCTGATACTGATGACAGTCTCACCTGCAACGGACCCATGTCTGTGCGGCACGCCAGAGGTACCTGTATAGGGGTGACACACCAGTATGAACATTATCCATGACTGTATGACAGCCACAGGTTGCACTGTGCATGTGAACACATTCCCCTGTGTAATAGCATATAGTATGCACATGTGTGCATACACAACGTAGCATACTGTAGTATGCAGCATGTGTGTCCACATACCTGGCATATGTTGTTACTTTACATAATGTACAGTGACACATGCAACTACATGGGATATAATAGCCATATATGCACTACTGACTTACCAGGCAACTCCAGGCTCATTGGTTGGGAGACACCCACCTCCACGATGGCAGCTAGTGTTTCTGGATGCTGTTCCCTGGGTGTCCCCAGACTGGCCAGTAGCTCCTTGGTGTGTGTGAGTGGGGGCTGAGTTGGTGGCCCACCACCTGTTCCACCTTGTTCCCTGGTGATTGCAGTGGCATGCTGTTTTGCATGTCGTATCAGGTCCGTGCAGTATCTGTGCATCTGCTGGTGGGTGCGGTTATGGCCACCCACATCGTTCACCCTCCTGCGTAGATCCTGCCACAGGTCATCCCACTGCTGGGCATGCTGTGGCACATGGGTGAACAACAAGTCATAGTTGTCATGGAGCTGTGGGATGAGGACATCATCCTCCTGGCGGGTGTATGCTGGGAGGCGTGTACGGGGCATTATCTGTAAAACATAATGATGGTGACAGGTCACAGTTTCAGAGATGTACAGAGATACTGCTGCACATACATTTCTATGACATCTACTGCATCTGCACAGTTATCTTTGCAAAGCATCATGACACTGACACGACTGACGTGTTTGTGTCACACATGTCACACCCATTATGCATTGGATATCATCACCATATATGTGTGTCACCTCATTACAGTGTTCATACTCCATGTAAATGCTGTCTTGCTGTGGGCGTGTCTATTTGGCTGCACTTGTGTTCTTACCTATCTGCACATGCCTCGATGTGTCCACGGTACTACTGTTGACCTGGATGCTGTGTATATGTCACATATCAACACAGACACAGCCGTAATGGACTTGAGCAGTGACAATGCACACATACGCATGGACACCTGTACATGCATGTGTTTTGCCATAGACATCTACACTGCACTGTACAACTGTTCAACATCCTGACACGGATCACCTGTATTACACATGTGATAGACATGGGAGAATGGATAGTCAGATGACATTCGCAGGGATGGTCATCAACCATAGCATGTGCGGGCACAGTTTCCACGCTGTTACAGACGGCCATTGTGCCACCGCAAGCTGCATCAGTGCCACATTACTGATCCAGTCAGTTGATAGTACATCTACCATGCGGCCATCACACCATGTATGATTGGGATGACATCTGCAGCTTTGATGGACAGGGTTGCATGGTATGGCGGGAGTATGTCACATATATGGCACAGGGATCTGTCCAGCCTGTGGCGATCCTAGTATTAGGACGGTGGCTGTCCATGACATATGTCATATAGATCAGGATATGGACATGGGACATGTCCATCATCATGGTGTAGCAAATGTCCTTCTGCAAGGTAGACAGCATGCTGCATAGTGGAGGTGTAGATTGTGAAGGCTGGTATCGCACATCCATGCATAGCCATTACCCCTTACAGGTGGTATGTGATCCAATATTGGTCACCACAGTGCTGTATATGCCTGGCCAGTGATCTCCGGGCTCATGGATGGCACCCTGACATGACATGGGTACCTCATATGACTACCTAAGGGGCCTGGAGACGTCACCATGTTGGGGGGTGCACTGCACAGCACCATCCCTTACACATTGTCCATAATGTTGACCACAGCCTAGGTAGTAGTGTATGGGTACAGGGATGTTCACCTAGCGGTGACACTGCTGGTATCATCCATCAGACTGTGCACATATGTCACACACCTCACCCACACAGCCCATTCTGTATGTTGTTCACAACACTGACACAGCTAAACTGATAGGTCATAGCCATTCACAGCCATTCACAGCCTTACATACACAGATGCCTAACATTTGTCTGTGTGGTATGGGCTACAATGAGGGTGGGGTACAACACATTAACCCTGTTCTACTGTACCTGGCACTGATGTGCTGTGCACATGTCACTCTTGCACCTTTTGTAGTTGTGAGTCTGTCAACAGGCCACTGGTGGAACACTCCTGTGACATGCAAAGGTATTTGTAATCAAATATCCGTGCTATCTTGTACATATGTACTGCTAACATCTACAGTGCTAATGGTTCATGGACATGCACACCATACT
The DNA here is from genome assembly GCF_019279795.1 of Protopterus annectens. Classification (NCBI taxonomy): domain Eukaryota; kingdom Metazoa; phylum Chordata; order Ceratodontiformes; family Protopteridae; genus Protopterus; species Protopterus annectens. The sequence goes on along the minus strand of NC_056735.1, from coordinate 387,176,277 downwards.
CAGCAGGGTTATAGTGCGGTGTCACCCTAAATGACTGTCATCACCACTTGTGGGTTGATATTATCCAACACCCTATCTGTATTGTATGGTCATGCTAGGCACTTGTTCAGAATATGTGAGCATGTCATGAGCTACTGATTACTATAGCGCCCATTCCACACCATTTCCCACAGGTACACTGGCTGTCCTACACTTCCCAGCTTGCTTAAGGTACGACAGCTGTTGTACACACGTAACGCACATATCCTGTGGGACATGGTTGTATATCCAGGCATGTCCAACTGTCACGTACCAGTGCTACTGCCTGTCTATATGAGGGATATGTCGTACATGTGGCAATAGAGTAATTGTCTAATGTACACATTCAATGCTCACCTACCAACATACGGCACTACAGCCTGTGGGGGATGCACGTCTGCAGCCGTGCTGGGCCCATAGCTCTCAGGTGTACCTCATTATGGGGAACGTACCTCATTTGGGGTTCTAAAAGGTGCATGTTCCTCAAGGTTCCACATTGGAAGGGTCTGTCACACATTCATTGTTGTACATAGTTTACCTGCTAGCCATGGCTAAATAGATGAGAATCATATTAATTCATTGGAATATCTGTTTTATACATAAGACCAGCCTATTTTAGCCATCATATGCCCTTCCTAGTTGACGCTGTTAGTAAGCCAGTTGTAAGTGTTCCACGTTTCGCTCATTTGTCACATGGTATGAGGGCTAATGTTCCTCATTTTGGGGACAGGAGGCTGACAGCTATGGCTGGGGGTAATGCTGTCGCCAACCCTGACTGCACCTGACAGTCATTTGGGGATATGTAACATTCGCAACACACCCCACCCATCACATAGTCTCACATGATCTACACCACTGGCCACATCTACGAGGACAACCTGTGCAGTACGTCTCCATACTCACTGTAGGCACCAGAGGTAGCCCCCATCATGGAAGACAACATCACCAGCTTATAGCCCACAGACTCATGTGTGCCCACCACATACAGCCAATAGTGAGTTATAACATTCACAACACACCAGTCATAGCTGACTCTGTAGGGTGTCACACTGCAGTTCCACACAGCAGGCTACACAAGGCATTAGTCGCTTAGATCTTGCTGTCGGGTAACTGCTTCTGCAACATAACCTATGCACCCATGCCACACCTCACCAGGTACGATATGTCTGTCATTCACCATGTTAGTGTCACTGCCCTGTGATGTCACAGACTACGTGTGCAGGGACATGCAATAGCTCACCAGTCTTATAGCCCTGAGGGTGTGGGCATAGCCCTGGGGAGCATTTTGCATTCGTCCGGACACGATATCACTGTACAATGACCAACTGTGTCACTTCAACAGTTGACTATGCTCCTATTGTCATTCCACAGGCATGTGGTATCTGTCCGCTATGACTGTCCTGGTCAAACACAATGCTGTGGCACAGATGACTTGCACCTGTCAGCCCTGGGAGTACAGCTCACATGTAAGGCTCTTGCTGCTTCTATACTGCCTGTCTTGCACAGTTTCCAATAACCGTCACCGGCAGGGCGGTAACTGGCATGAGCGACATGGGGTCATGTGACACATTGCTTGCATCTTCCTCTGTGACACACGCAGGCAAGGCACACCTTATAATGCACCTCTCAAACATCTCTGTAGTGACTGCGACCTGCCTCTAGGCTCTTTAGAGCACACCTGCAATGACAGGTTATAGATAGACCATACCTTTCAGGCACATACCTGGACCGGCACATCCACAGCTGAGGGGTTCCCATATTGCACTATGTTTTGCACTCATCATGGCAAGTTGCTTAGCACAATGCATCAGAGGTGCTCCACGTGCAACTAACTGTGTCCGGGACCGCTATACACATTGTAACAAGTGACAGAGTCAACATCATACCCCACAGGTAACATACCTTCTATGGTGGTATAGTGGACAGTGAGCCTCAGCTACTATTGATGTGTGACTGACACTACCCCACACTTCACTGGGATAGCCACTCATGTACCGAAACATCCATGAGTCATACCCTCCACTCTGCTGGATCAACCCATACACACCACCTCCAAGACCTACATTACAATTGGCATGAACACTACCACCATGTGACTCGTGTTACACACCTGGGGTTATCCCCTCATTGGTGGATTCTGAACATATGCTAATCTACCTTGTCAGCCACATCCCGGCAACACACCCATCACAGCATACACAGTACATGTGTACTACAACACCTACTACACACGTCTGCTGACAGCGGTTGTTAACATCATGACACCCGTCCAGATGGACAATGCACATACAAATACTGACACATACCCTAGTGCACTTAATTAGCATGTACACAACTGCATGGATCATGCTATTCCACACAGAGCCATGATGGTACACACCAGATAACAGACACCGCTCTGTTGGTCATGTTCCACAGACATATGATATACAACAACAGGTGTAGGCTGTTGCACAATGGTGTACATTCCCATGTGTGGTGTGGCTCACTGGTCAGCCGTGGTGGGGCCACAGGGTCCCTCATCACATACTCCAAGACTAGCTACGTAAACATGACTGCCACACATTCTGGGGTGTACCACCAGGCATTATGGTGGTATGTCAGTATTCGATGGCAACACCCACATCTGCTGTCACATAGAACAGTCACTCAGGAACATTGCAGACCCAGGTATTGCTGGCAACATGCTGGAGGATGGATTCAATGCTGACAGTACACCCTCTCACTCACTACAGGGCCGCAATCCATACATGAACATTGTGGTGTCCCTGTGGTCACACCTACACAGTACTGACCTACACTCTATATGTCCTGGGACACTGGCCCCATGTCACCTTCCAACGTCCCAGGCTGTGATGTCCACCAACCTCTGAATTACATGTCTCCCCACTAGGCCACCATATTCAGTAATAGCCTTGTTTCAGACATTGTAGCCCCTGAATGGCACACAGCAGCATTTATCACACTACACACAGGTGGCACCACATTTCACAAGTGGGACTATAGTCCTACACACCTGACTGACCTGTTCTGCATGGCTATGGGGCACATCATCAAGGACGTCATTCTCAGAGACATTGTTGGGCTCCCGTCCTCTGCTGCCACCCGTGTCGGGCTTGTTAAGTCCAGAGCATGGCCCCTACACATGGTGGACTCCTTTCATACAGTTAGCAGGGCAGTTGCTGATGGTACGGGAGTCCACACATCCTACATTGTCCTCTCATTGCCTTTCAGCACCATTCCCCATTCTTGTATTGACAACATACACATCCACCTGCACATCGTACCCTGTGTCTCAGGATGTTATGCTATGTGCCTCATGGACAGGACACACAGTGAGGCCAGCATACCATAGTACCTACTTCATGTCAGGTTCATTTGGCATACCACAGTCCTCAGTCATAGGGCCCCTCATGTTCAGTATATGCTTCCCTGCAGAACAGGCTGGCACAGGGGACTTTCCCTGCCTAGCTTTCGACCCCCTACATACCAAGTGCCATGATTGCTCCACCAGCTGATACTGACTCCGACCATATGGGTGTTGCTGTGACAGATACATAATATGACTATCATGGCATCAAGCTGCATGACACAAGGTGCATGCACTTCACCTTTGCATTACACCATTCACCCACTGACTATCACATGGATGGTAGTCCCCTACATACATATCACATTGTACATTTTTGCAGGACACACATATGTCGCACCCACTCATGTGGTTACCATATTGCCACTGTGGCGTGGATATCTTCCTACGTGGCCACACCTATCTGTACTGGGTGTGTAACTGGTACATAGGCACCCATTGTACTTCTGCACTCAAGACATCTACACACATTCAAGGGTACACCACCCCATTTAGGGTGTACCTTACACAACAGCTACAGCTTTACATGCCACAACATTAACACGCCATGACGTTTACTGAGCTCCGACAGTTTAAATATGCGGCTGCACTACGGACACCACATCTGTACACATTTGCATACTACATACTCAGGGGTGACCTCTGCTGATCAGACAGGGCCCATGTCCAGAACATTATTGATGGATATACTCCTCATACGCAGCATAAGCAGAGGCCACTGTGAGCAACATGCTCATGGATATGTGCACACACGCCACAATGAGTGGGATGTGCTTCTGGGTTACATTCCCAAACCGGACACTCACCATGCTGTGGAACATAAGTCCTATGTACATCACGCAGGGACACTCAGTAGCACTGTTCATGTGATACCTCCCTTGATGGTTGGGAGACACATGTAGGCCTGCGATCACTGCAGTGGCTGCACTGTGCAGTGGTGCAGGTGACACCTGGCTCTGCTCTTCACAGGACACTACCCTGGAGAGGTGCCACTAGTGTGAACAATGTAGTTGTGCTTACACATGGACTTGCCAGACTGCATAGTACCCCACTATGCACCTGTGCAGCTATTACATGTCCTTTGTGCATGGTTACTTGGTAGTCCTTCCATTTAGATTAGCTATCATGCTATTACTATGTCCCATACCTACAGGCCATATGTATCCTGTTATTGTACATACCAATAGATGATACCTGTGTTATACATGATATGCCTGTTATGCTGTGTAGAATATCTGTCATATCTACCTATAATACTATACATTACACATATGTCACATAGTATCCCATAATGCAAAGCATACTTGCTCAGCGGGACCACCTTACATATGTCATTAACGTTATATGCCCATACACATGCGTGCTGTGACAGTATATCAACATATACTATCCCCTGCTATGGTCCTTGTTGGACATACCCTACCATTGACGGCGGGTTGTATGGCATTGTTCTGTTTAATGGCCTCATGTAGCATCCCTTGTGGTGTCTGTGCTGTGTACCTTGTGTCCCACTGCTGGACGCACAGATTCTACAAGCGTTAGTATGCTCAGCAAGACATCACTACATAAATACCTTTCCCCACTAGGCTATACATACAGTAAAACTAATTAATACAGATCATGCTATACATAACCTTACATATCGGGTGTTCTACATACCTTGTTGTCATTACGGCATTTCGTTTCTATCTCTCTCACAGTGTTTCAACTGTTATTTGGTATGAGCATACGGTTTGAATGTCTGGCAAGTCATCCTTATATACGTCGATACCTGAAACATGTGGATTCTTCCCACCAATTGGTGTTCCTGAGTGACTAATTACCTGCATATCAGCTGTGCAGCTACTCCATTCACCAATTATGCGGCGACAGTGGGGTATAATTAGATTCTCCACCTGGGCGTTGCCTATTTGCCCTACCTTTGGGGAGACGGTCTGTATTGTGTTTTGTTATGTGTAACTGCAACTGCTATGCATGGAGACAGGTATAGTTTGGATTCATGTCCCCTGTGGATTGTGTGTGACAGGTAGAGTATTTGGTTCAACATGTGGGTGTACCTGTCATCGCAACGTCTGATAACGGAGTATTGCAATCAAAACCTGTAACATGGCTGTTTGTTCCATTATACAATGCCTGCAATTTTGCATGTCGCCTTTAATTGTGTCTCTCACACGGTATGTTGAGGGTTCTGCAGATGTAATTGGCTGACTGGATGTTTGTGCTGCTATTACAGTTTGTATTGCTTTAGTTTCTAGTGTGGGGGATGTCGGTGGTTGTACGTAACATATACGATTTGTGGGCCTTGCATTTCTACATAATCCGTATATATGTGTGTGGGCTCCGTCCCTAATTGGGGAGCTAACAGTTAGTAGACTTATGTTACGGGATTGCATGTTGGGCCGTTGTTAATTGATTTCTATATCGTCTGCAGGTGAACTTGCTACTTGTATACCTCCATAATTGCAGCGATATATCAGGGGATATCTGTAAGTGACAGCTATCCCTTGTATTTCTGTCCCAGATATTTGCAATCATTGTGGTTGTGTTGTTAAAAGAGCCTGTTTGCCATGGGTTGCCACCTTTTCATATGGTCATTGTTGGACACTTGCGGGACACAAAGTGGTGTTTACAGGCCAACATGTAGCCACGGTCAGTACACAGGTAGCACATACTTTTATCCTCACTACATACCTATTGTTGTGTGACTTTAGCTACTTATCATATTGCATGTAACATTTAAGTTTTTTACATACAGGCATAACTATTAAATACGACTGTTACATTATATATGGGACATATTTATGTCCTACCATCTCGGACATTTGCCCTTTGTACTGTTTTATGTCAGGACACACCTGCCCAGGGTGGGGATGTCCCTCCTACTGTGGTACAGGTAGTAACCGTATGCCTACGGCTAGCTATACCCACACCTACCATACTGATCTGCCTCTGACTTGGCACCAACATACACATGTTGCGGACACACACACACATTACAGTCACACAGACACGCACACGGCACCCTCAACGCACACTTACACAGACTACGGAACTCACAGACACAGTTGAACACAGTACCTACCTGGACCGTGACACCGGCATCGGTGACTAACTGTCCCTTCATATCATCATACTATTACTCGCGGATGTACTGTTCCGGTACTGTGTTCTATCGGTCTTTCAGCCTCGTGGTTACGCATGTCGGTATGTTACACATTCCATGGTTGGCAGTATCCTATTTATTTGTACCTCCAAGATGTTATGAATGTCGTTGAACTATCTATTCTATTTGCAGATATCGCTGAATCCATCTATATCACCATATATCCCTTTATTGCCCTTTCTATCTGTATTATATATATGCATATGTGTACATATAATATATATATATATATATATATATATATATATATATATATATATATATATATATATATATATATATATATATATATATATATATATATATATATATATATATATATATATATATCTATATATATATATATATATATATATATATATATATATATATATATATATATCTGGCGGGGAACGTGACAGGCACACAGCACCACCATATGCTGTAAGACTCATGTACTGTTCAGGTGTTGGCATTCTGTGTTCCACTGGCTGTTGTGTTTACAATGTTTGAGGGCTGCCTATGTAGGAGTCGCACATTGGGCCACCTATACATTACAATTTACAGGTGGTCATGTTTGTGTGCCATCCATTTTACTGTGTGTGCAGGTGGAGAGGTGTCAGTCCGTAGGGGCCTACATGGTCAGAGTATGTGCTATACGTTCCCTCTTTGCCAAGGAGTAGGCATATTGGGCATGCCTCCGTCTGCCTACTGGGGCTGGCACAGTGTGTTCATGGTCTGAATCCCTCTGTGCCTGTACTGGCCTTGGCAATTGTGGTGGGCTATGTGGGCCTTCACCATTTTGTCCCTGCTGCAGTTGCTTCTGCAGGATCATATTATGTAGCATGGCACATACTATGACGATGTGGGCACACGTGCCTGGAGAGTACTGCAAGGCTCCACCAGATGTATCCAAGCACCGGAACTGTGATTTCAGCATCCCGAACACACACTCTATGATGATTCTGGTTTGTGCGTGTGCCTCATTATGGCGTTCTTGCATGGGTGTGTGTGCATTTCTGATGGGAGTCATCATCCACGGCTCCAGTGCATAGCCAGCATCCCCCACGAGATGGCCATGTGAGATGCCCCCCCTGACAAATACCTGATACAGCTGTGAAGCATGCCAGATATGGGAGTCATGGTAGCTTCCAGGGCTGCCAGCACACACATCCATGATAATGCCCTGGGCATTGCACATGACCTGGCAGTTGATGGAGTGGAATCCCTTGCAGTTTATGTAGCGCATACCCTGCTCACCGGGTGGTGACTTGATTTGTATGTGCATGCAGTCTATCGCACCCAGTACCTCCGGGTATTGTGCCACACGGTGGAAGTGGCACATATTGCTGTCCAACTCCTCCTGAGTTCTGGGGAAGTATATCTGCTCATTGGCATGTGGTAACATGGCATCCAGGAACTGGTGTAGTACCCTGGATGCTGATGCCTGTGAGATCCCCATTATATCTCCAGTTGGCCTTTGAAAGGTACCTGTGGCCAGTATTCGCAGGCTTACACATATCTTCATGTCTACTGGTATGGGTTCCCCTCTGTTGTTTCTGGTTCTCAGGTGTGGCCAGCACAGCTCCACTATTTGCTGTAAGATGTCCCTGTCCACCCTGTAACGCTCTACTATCTCCAGGTCATGTAGCCCCTGGTAAGTTACCCTTGGTCTGAACACTCTCCTTCTCCTCCGAGGCCTGCGGTGGTTGTCGGCATCATCCTCCACAACACCGTCAGTCTCTAACACATGCTGAGGAATCACAGCTATGGCAGCTCTCAACATGTACATTTTAAAAGTTCCCCGTGTATTTACACCTATGGTGCGGTGTTTGGGAATACACAGGTGTGTGTTGGGTGCTTACACACTTTATACTATTGTGCTGTGAACACCGATGATGTCATAGGGTGTGTATGTACATTCGTAGCTACAGGTTAAGTTATGTGTTTTACTGCCGGAACTACTATTGTGGTGCCTTTGGTGTTGAATTACATTTGCCTGCCGTGGATTACCTCTTGACCTTCCCTTTACATTTCTGCACGTTGCGCCTACCATTTTCTGGCGTGCATCCTGCAGCCTACTTTCATTTGTGATTTCCTGGACCTGGCGTATCTTGCGTTATGTGTGCTACTGCCGGTCTGCTGTTGGTTTGCTTTGCTCTGCTGTGTCAGGTCTCCTATCTTTGCAATCCAATACCTCCCCTCTTTTCTTTGCATTCACATGCCTCCCCTATCCTGTTTTGCAGGTTTCCGCAAGCGGACTTCTCAGCTGCCGTCGATTGGCCTTCGTGGGTTGATTGGTGTTGATTGCTCATTAGTACTCCAATTACCCTACTTCCACATTTCCTTTTCTTCCCCTGACCTTCCTGTTTCTGCTATTGTTTGCGGCGTGTGCGTCCAATTACTGGGTTTCGGGCACCTTTTCATCCTCGTACATATGCGCTTTTGGCCACCATGTGTGCTCTCAGCTAAACAATTCCTCCCCACCCCTATCCTGCAGCTTTGCTTAGCAACGGACAGGCCAGATTTGCAATGCTCCAATGTGCTTAGTGCTACAGTGGCACACCCCTCTGCTGATGTCATGTATCTGCTCTGAGCCACTCCTCGGTGTTATACCGCTGTGCCGTATGGTACAACCTTCCTCTGGTGGGACATTTGCGATTCAGTATTATCTGCCTCATTTGCATGGCATTGACTACTAATTCATAGTTACCAGGCCGAACATTATCGCAAGCCCTTAGCAACCCTTGCACCTTGGTTGTGGTGTTCCATGCCTACCATTGTGTGTTATGCTGTAAACCTGCTTTCTATTTCCTTGCGATTTTATGACATTTTTATATTATTTCTTTATGTTACAGCTTCCGCACACATGCCCTGCGGTTCTGCTGTGCGTTACTGTGGACATGACATTAAATGTTGTTATTTACATGTTATGCATCTTTTCTTATGCCATTGGCTGTGTATTTCGCCATTGGCGTATGTTCACGTTGTGATACCTGGGTCTGGCCCTCTTCCATAGCTCCGATGTTATGTTTGGGAAAATGTAAACCGTGTTTTTTGGTTTACATTTCCGTGGGCTTACGCTACGCCTGCACCACTTCATGAATCGCTATATGCCTTCATTTGCATGGTGCAACACTGCACATGGGGTGATTTGCATACCTACGCTGGGGGCTGCACAGATCTGGCGTATGCCGGTAGTGCACATGGAATTGGATCGTACCTGAATCGCTCAGCGTCCATATTTGGCATTATAATGCCTACGCTATGCATGCGCCTGGTGCAAGGTTCATGAATCCTGGGGTTGGTCTTCTCATATTTCAAAACTTTCATTATGTTTGGGTTTGGTGAGGTTAGTAGATAATGTACACAAGCCCATGATTGCAGATCTATACATGTAATAAGTTTCGAGGAGGTCCATACCTCTTTCAGAATGGGGAATATATAGTCTTGGTATACACTGATTTTATAAATCATTTGATGAACCTGAAGCATCATTTTTGTTCTCCTGTTCAGCTAAACCAACACATTTTGGGGGCCAGATTTTGAGCAGTAATGGACCCCACACAGAACCTTGTGGTACACTACTGCAGATGGGTCTATGGGTAGAGGTGGAGTCACCAGCTTGGACAGTATGTGTTCTGTCGGTTAGCCAGTTGTCTGCCTATCTAGTGATGTTAGGGTTAATCCCCAACTGAGTGAGTTTTTCAATGATACCTGAGTGAGTGATTGTGTCAAAATCCTTGGCCAGCTCAAGCTAGGCGGTATGCACTGTCTTACCTTCATCCACGGCTCTGGTGACTTTCTCGAAGAAGTCCACCAGGTTTAATAAGAATGATCTAACTTTAATGGAGCCAGACTGGGTTGGGTCTAGAGCTTGAAGATCACCTATGTCCTTGTTGATAAGGTCCATGATGATTCTTTCCATGGCCTTGCAGATGAGACTGGTTACACTTATGGGCCTACAGTTCCCAGGGTCTGTTGATGGCCCCCCTTTGTGCAAGGGGATTACTGTTTCTGTCTTCCACTATGCTAGAACAAAGCCAGTTCTCAGGCTATGGCTAAAGACATCACTAAGTGGGTCTAATAGGTCCTGTTTTAGATTGTTTAATAAGCATCCTGGGATGTTATCTGGTCCCACTGAGGTTGTGCTTTTGACCTTGGAGAGCACATATAAGACCTTCTATAGAGATACTAGGCAGAGGACTGGCATCAGGTATACTTTGGGCTATGGCTGTTGGAGCCATGGGGGTGAGGTTTGCTCCAAATCTGTCAACTAGCAGGTTGGTGATTTCCTCCAGTGCAGTACAAGTGGTGCCATCTATTATCAGTTCTGCACAATGCTGGGCATTCACGTTTAGGTTTCAGATGAAATTAAAGAATGCCTTATGATTATACTTAGCTAGGGACACTATTTTAGCTTCATACTTAACTTTAGAGGATTTCACCAGATTTCTGATTTGCTTGTTCAAGCTAAGGAGGGAATTCATCCACTGCTGAGTCAGTTCCCTCTTATTGCTAGCCATCAGTTTCTTCCTCTTATTATATAACCTATTTATATTTCAGGTCCAGCAGGGTGGCTTGTTTTTTCAGGTGGACCTGATTTTGATCCAGTTAGGTACAGTCGAGTCTATACAGCTGCTTAAGTGTTTGTACAGGGCATCTGAGCACACCTCTGCATAGGAGTCATTGTTGTCTGTGAGTGCGGGGGGGAGGTATAAAACATTTTATATCACTGCTTAGAAGTCTGAGTTTTGCTCCTGTGGGGGGTGTCAGGTCCAATAGTTACTTCGAATGAGACAATTTTATAGTTTGACCTTACTGGAAAAGGCTTCACACAGGAGGGAGTGCAGTGACTCCCCATGTTGGTGAGTACTATGTCTAGGACATTGGTGCCCCTTGTGGGGGTGCAGGCTATCTGTTCCAGAGCATTTGAATAAACAAAGTCCAGGAACCTCTAGTCAAGTATGTTTGTGCTTGTATATGTCCCCTAGTTGATGGAAGTATAGTTGAAGTCACCTATATCTAAGGTGTTTGGCTGTGTGGAGAGTGATTCCAGTAAGTGCAGGTAGGTGGTGTGCTCTTCTTGGTTCATGGTGAGGGACTTACAGCTAACAATGAAGTGGTAGGGTATTTTGACTAGAGTTAATTGGATATTGAGTAGTTCAACAGATTCATACTGTTTGACCAGTCTAGAGGTGTACTTGGCTTTAATGAAGATGGATACCCCTCCACCTTTGGTTCTTTCATGCTTATTTTGAGGTCTAAACATGTGGAAGGGATTGTAGCCTTGCACGGCCAGGGTGCTCTCCATGGCCTTAAACCATATCTCAGTGACTGTACAGATGCCAGCATCTTCCAAGGTGAGGAGTGCTTCCAGGGAGTGCAGCTTCATGTTTAGACTTGTAACATTAAACAGCAGGACCCTGAGTTTGTGTCGGGTATATTTTGTTACATCAGAAATGTTGTTGATATGACAAGCTTAAATACAGGTAAAATGAAATAGTTTTAAGCCAATCTACCAATAAGAAAGTACACAATGAACTGTCCTCCAGCAATCCTCAGCTCAGACAAGGCTGGATCCATACTCTTTTGCCACAAGGGTGCAGGGGAGCCTTTCTTAATGTAAGATGACTGGTTTAGTGCTTGAGTGTAACAAAAACAGGTCTGAATCTAGATACACTATCTAGGCTGAAAATACAGTTGAAAACAAGTGCAGAAAATATGCAGTCACACCAGTAAAAAAGCAGAAAAAAATTTAGTGATCAGATATAATGTAATTTAAAAAGTGCAATAGAGACACAAAATATACTTATTTTCTTGATGCAGAAATCTCAAGTGTTTTCCCAACTTAAACAGATCAGGCTACCTCCCACAGTCAACTGACCTCTTGATGTAAAAACAAGTGTATGTTAGAGTGTAAGAATACACTGCTTATCCAACAGCTAGCTAGAAAATGAATTCAGATCAAGTAAACCATTAGAACAGTTGAGAACACATAATGAAGGGTTATGATAGGTGACTCAATCATAATTCTTTGTAGTGTATGGAGGTGTATTTGCTCCATGTACTACTGGTTAGAGAAAAAATAAGAGTTAAGTGTTTTGCAAGCTTTCAAATCCATGAACTACTTAGCAGGCATTGTCAAAAAGACAGTGTAAGAAATTCTGTTATGTCAGAAAAAGTCATGGACATATTACTGGCACAGACAGCAGGCAGAAACAAATCTATTTTTTATTCTACTGCTGTTGTTTGCTGGCCAGTGCTGGCAGATTTAAGTGCAAACATGATACCTGATTACCTGATCTTAAAAATTGAAGCAAGGGGTACTTTACATTTGTTAAGATGGGGTCTCACTCTGTAAAAGCGCTTAACTGATTTGTTTTTTTTCTGGCTATCAAAACATAATCACTATGCTCCATGTAGCATCGAGCATGGTGATTATGCTCTGATATCTGGAAAAAGACAAATTAGTTAAGCACTTCTATAGCACAAAGCTCAGACATCAGAGCATAATCATCAGATATTAGAGCAAAATCACAATGCTCCATGGAATTGAAATTGATGGCAGTACAGTAAAATTAATTGTCAGTTGCAATGCGAAATATTAAAAACGTCCTGTGAATAGTTTCCTGTAGCAGAATAGTTTAGAAAGAAACATGTTTGTACTGATAATGATTATTTGTAACAGCTTCATATAGTTTAAAATAGACACAGTTATATTTGATTTAATATATTTACATATACGTATGGTTACAGGGATACCAAGAGTGAAAGAATTGTAGTACTTTGTGTTTTGGGTTTTGAATATGTTCAGAATTGTTTTGTTGAGATTTTTAGAGTTATACTTGAAAACTCAAGACTGTCAGCTAGATCCTAATTTGTTACTGCGGAGGATAAAGTTCAGTTATATTGAATTACCACTGTCGGGTAAACCCTGGACTATCAAAGCAAAGTAAAAGAAATGTGCAATGACTCACGTATATGTTGAGCTGTCTTTGTCTTATGTTTGAATGAATCATAACAGTCTCCAAAGTCCAATGACGGGATTTGGTATATTCATTCTAGGAGTATAATAGGGGACCCAAAAGTCTAATGTCAACTACCTCTGTTTTTCATTCATAACCCACTCCTAACTTGAGAATTAAAAGCATTTCAGTAAGGAATGTCTCCTGTTTCTAAAAGACTTTCAACATATCTTAGCTGAGTAGAATCAAGCACACCATATATGGCTTATGTAATATAGTACACAGATGTTGCACAGACATCCTTTGCCTGTTTCAGGATAAGCCTGAGTGGCTTCTGTTGTAAATCCTGTGGAATTTTTATCACACCTCCAAAGTTTTGATTGTGGTGATGACTGAAAAAAAGAGCTATTTTACCTTTGAAATGACTGAATTACTGCTTAGTTAACTGTTGTTTGTCCACATTTTCCCCCTTTCTTCTTCTTCTTCTTCTTCTTCTTCTTCTTTTCTGCCAAGTTTCAGTTCCTCATACATTCTTGCACCCATTCACTACATTCATTGGCATTTCTATGAAATAGATTTTCTTCAAGCCCAGGCTAAATTCTACTCTTTCCATTTGTATGTGATAATCTCTCCATTCCTGGATTTCCTTATTCTACATTTCTACCCACTCTGAATGTTCTATTTCAAGATCTTGTTTATCCAGATCCCACTAAGGATGGTTCTCAGTATACTGTTGGAGTTCCCTATAACCTTGTAACTCTAAGCTTGATGGTTTAGTAGTGTGATTAGTGTCACCCTTAAGTCTTTACTTGATTAGTCAATCACAAATCTCCCACCATCTCTATACTTCTTTTCTGTGTTGCGTTGTTCTGACTCTTTTTTAGTACCTTGCATTTGTGTCTGTTCACTTTTAGTTGCAATATGTTTGCTCACCTTGCCAGTCCCCTACTGGCTTCTTACTCAGTTATTCACTACTGCATCTTAGGGTCACTAGAAGAAAGTTACTCATTTTCAAACATATTGAACAGCAACTACCCAGTACTAAATATAGCAATCCTGCCCCCCCCCAAAAAAAAAAGATCTCACTTATCACAACCCTTTGTATCCTCCTTTCCAATCACCTCTTTACTGATCTGTCCTTTCCTATATCTAGTAACATGAGCTTAGCTGTAGTCTTTTCAGAATGATCAAGTCAAGCACTTTAGTGAAATTAAGATAGATTTCATCTGCTAGAATGCCTCTGTTAATTACAGCTCTGACTGAGTGTTAGATTTGATCATCTTAGAGTTGAGGGACATTTTCATTATGAGTCCATGCTTGTTCATTGTCTGAAGAGGGCTGCAGTACAGAAATGTGATCTCTCTTGTTCCTGAAAAACACTTTCATCTCCTTTCCTGTCATGGAGTTCAGGTAGCTAGGTCTGCAACTTCCAGGGACTGTCCAGCTAAATCTTTTGTGTGGCAGAGTGACTTCAAGTTTCCTGCATCTCTGCACTGTCTAATAATCTAATGAACACATCTGGCAGGGCTTTGTAATTGTGCTGTTTAGCAGTCTGAGATGGCAACCTGTCCAGCTCTTGTGTGCCTTGTCTTTCATTGGGCTTAACAGCTTCTTCAACAGCCTACTAAGTTCTTCTGCCTCACTGGTTCAGTACCTCTGCTCGCTCCACCATCAACTAAGGTTGTTCAACCTTTTTGATTTGGAGGGCCATGTATCAGTCTTGGGAAAGTTTAGAGAGTCAACTATCATTATTTAACATATATTTGTGCACTTTTTATGTTTAATAGCTTTTGTGGGTCAGATTCTAGCTCATGTGTCAACTGTTGGACAGTCCCTCTTAAATGACTAGCATGAAACAATAAGTCATTACCCTTTTCTTCTCGGCTGTATACCTTAAAATATTTTGAACTCTTTCTGCTACTTCATTTTGCACTCTGGCTTTTGTAGTCCTACTCTCCATGGTCACCTTCTTCCAATTCTTTGTGTACTATTGTCTTCCTGCCTGTTCCCCAGTTTATGTCCCGTAAAAAAATCTCTTTCTCAATTAACCACTTTAGCCATAAGTGTCTAGTTCTAACTGGTTTGTTTTTTATAGCCTTTTTTTTTACATTTCTCAGTAAATGTTATCACTAAACCTTTTCAAGAACTCATTGGGTCCCTTCCTTGTGCTCCAGTCCCTCTATTTACATCTGAACGCTTTGTCTCAGCTATGTTTACAACATGCCGTCCTAATTGCTCACTTACCTGCTGTGTTTGGGACATCCTCCCTGAATACATATATTGAAACTAAATCATTATTCTCTAGTTGTATTTTATTTTCTACTTCCCTATTTGCTGATTTCCAGCATCTTCTTGCTCCAGGTATACTCTTCTGAAAATTGGGTAGATCCTTTATAGTCCAAAGAAAATATGAATTCATTCATCCATTTGACCCCAACCCAAGGAAATCTATTCTACCTTAGAAATGTTTAATCCCCACTGCAATGAATATTTTTCCTTTTCCCATACTGTGACCTTTTTCTTTTTGCTATCCTTTCATCTTCACTCCTCATTGTGGTGGGTAGCCATTATATAGCATTTATTCACTAGGTATTTATTTCTTACCCCTTTATTTCAGTCACTGCTGCACTCAGTTTGAACGGTTACTCACTGTTGTCCAAGGCTTCTCTGCCTCCTAATCATTCCACTTTCTGACCCCACATTTTGTATAGACTGCTGCATCCCCATATCAAGTTGTCTACTCAATCTAACCTTTCCACCTTTTACCCAGGTAATCTCATGGAGGACCTCTCTTGTCATTGGCTTAGGTCACTGAAGTAACTACTGCATGTACTGTGTTAACCTTTCCTTTAGCTAACAGCATCTGCAACTTCCACACTGTATTCCATAGTCTCATAGCATTGCACAGTGTAATTCTCAATCCCTCTGTTTCCTTATTCAATTTCCCAACTTTATGAAAAATATCTTCACATCTTGCCTTTCTTTCTTTTACCCCTTGCACTCCTTTTTCTTTTCCAGTTTCATCTTGCCCCTCTACCCTTCTGCTTTCCATCTCAATTTAAAAGGATCATTCTGCATTTGTATCTTTTTATTTGGACTTAAGCAAGGCTCTCCTTCATGGTCTGCCCTTGGCATAGAGATCTTCTATATGTTGGGTTTAACAACATTCTACCATCAGCCTGCCCCCCCCCCCCGGCTCATTTATGCATTCCTTCAGGCAGTGCTTGTATTCCCTGATCCTCGACTGTGGTGAATGCGATGGGAAGCACAATTCTGATAATGCTGCTACGCAGGTCTAGTCTCCTGGATTTGTCATCTACTTCTGTAGTTCTCTTCCATTCCACCTGTCACCTGTTGCTGTCACTTTCTGAAGTGTCATCATGAATGTCAGATGTAGTACTATCCTTACAGCCATAAGACTCATTTTCCTGAATTTTCTCCCCATCAAAGGGCTTTGATAATTGAGTAACTATTCACCATTTTCCCCCTCACAAGTCTGTGTCAGTTTGCTTTTACTCCTCTTCTCTCCAGTGCACCAGTTCTGGTCTCATTATGTGCTGACCTCATTCCTAGCCTACTGTCAAACTAATCATATTCACTCACTACACTTCTTAGACTGTTCCTTTTACCTGCTTATTCTGTTCTAGCTCTCATTCTTCTGCTGTTCCTTTCTTCCTTACTCCTTGGACTTCTTCAGCCTAGACTTTACCTCCTTATTTCCATCTGTTTCTGCTCCATTTACTACACTCCCATCCACCAGTTCAGCCATCACTGTCACCCTTTCCACTATCTTCTCTGAGCCCTAATACTAGTTTGGATTCCTTCTTTCCTCACTTATTGTGACTGTTCCTGACAGCCTCAGTCATTTCTGCATCCCCTATTTGCTTTTCCAGTTCCTTCAGTATATTTTCCAACTAGTATCTCCTTTGCACACTTTTTTAGCCCCTCCAAAATCTCCATACTAGCCTCTGGCTCTTCTATCCCTCTTGTCTTACCCACCCTGCCCATGTTTTCCTATTTACTTTTGTCTGCTTGTTATCTGCCTGTTTTACAGGTCCTGGTGAAAACATTTGCTTTGCTGTGCTATGTATCCTTGCCTTTCATATATTTCAGGGGGCATAAAGGGCATATGCATTTTTATGGTTGACATAAATAGAATTACAACACATTGATGTCTTAGGAAAGTATATAAAAATCTAAAATCTTAGTTTAGTTTAAAAAGTGTTTGTCCAAGCTAACAGAAGATGTTAAGTTGTCAATCTCGCCTTCATTCTTGCTGGATGGGTTCGGAGTCGATCCTCGGCTCCGACTCGGCCAATACTAAAGCTCGAGATACTCGAGATACTTTACTGTTAAAATTGGTATAAAACCTGGAGTAGTCTTTAGGAAACACAGATCATTTAAGAATATGTTGGAATCAAACAGTAATAATAAAAAGAAGAAACAAGTTGGTTTGGCCCCCTTTAGGACTAATGGAAATTATACATGTGGAATGGGTACCTGTTGTAAAAACTTATTGGAAACCAAGGACACCTTTGAGTTGAACAATAGGGCATTATATATTACTGGCCATTTCAATTGTAATAGCATGAATGTGGTCTATTTGGCCAAGTGCCAAATGTGTTCCACATTCTATGTTGGTAAGGACTGCAGGAAATTTAAGGACAGGATGAGGAAACATCTTTTAGATATAAAAAATCGGAAAATTACAAACGCTTTAAGCAGACATATACAAGAATTCAATGTCATACTTTTAAATTCCTAGTGCTCCAGCAAATTGTCAAGGATAGTCAAGGGGCAATTTTGGATGTGCATTTGGATTTATGTGAACTGAGGTGGCAATTGAGACTCAGTGCCACCCAGTTCCCAGGTATTAATGAGACTATTAATATAATGTGTATATTGAAGTTAAAAAATATTTTAGGTTAAACTATGTTTAACATTTTTTTATATATTTTGACATTTAAAGCCATGATAGAATGTATTGTTTTAATATTTTGGTTTTAGTTTTTAGAATTATGGTTTAGGAATGTTTTTTATGAAAATGCTGTTTTTTTAACTTTCTAGATTTAATATTACAAAATTATTAAGTTTACAAATATCTGTATAAGTAATTTTATGCAATTATTACTATACAAGTTTTCTATCAAAAGTAAAAGGATACACATTTATTACAATTTAGTACTTAAGTAAGCCATTAATGCTGGTTTCAGTCCTCTGGAATTAAATTTCTTATCTTTATATTACTTAATTTTATCTCATTTTATTTCATTTTATTTGAATTTGTTGAATGTGTCTTATGAGTGGATTGCTTTAAGTATTATGTTTATGTTGAATGTTTAATTGAAATGGGTGGGGTGGTTGCTCATGGGTATTTAAGAGCATGCTGTCTGATCATTTAAATGTTCTGAGAAAGACTTAACTGTGGGAAGAAAGTGCTCAACTTGTATTTTGTGAAGATAATAAAGTGTCTGGATACCTACAGTGGCTATGGAGTAGGATTTTTGTATCGATTTTGTCAGTTCCCTGTGTTTGGTTACTTGGTTTGGTGGTCCGTACTCTGCGAACCATGGAAGCATCCAGCGACAACAATGATGTTATGCAGCTGTTACAGCAAATTAACCAGCAGCTGGCTCTTCATACCACCCAGATAAAATCCCTTGTGGATAAACAGAGTTTTAATGTTTTTACTAGCTTGGTGCTACCATTGACACAAGCATCTCGAGGCTCGCATGATCATGATGCAATGCTACAAAATAATGGTGAAAGTGGGAATAGAAATGCAACACATACTCTAATTGATAGTGTTCCAGTGCATTGGAAAATTAATGGTTTTAATTTTCGTGACAATATGAGTATAGGTACTGGGGGACAACAAACTTTTTCTTTGGCTGACCGGCTTGCTAAGTATGAAAATGATCTTGTAAAATTCAAAAAACTCCAGCTTGAAAACTCATATTTGGAAAGAAACATTGAGCTTCAGCAGGTTCTACTGGGTTTGCGTATTTGGCGATATCCGAATGGAGCTGAGTATGATGCTGAAATGTTGACTGAATTGCACCAGTTGTTTGATCGTTCGGGCATGGATTTAATGAAAATAATAATAAAATATAATACCCATGCAATAGAAGGTCTGCCTAAGACCTTGCAGGATAATGAGAAGTGCATTAGAAATGATTTACTATTCAAGCATTTCCAAACAAATTTATCAAACGTGTGTAGAAAAGTAGAGAATTTGTGCAATGACATTTTTTTAAGAAAGTGCAACAAAATCAAAAGAGACATTAATGAATACCAGAAATGCCTTGTATATCCTTTTTCGGCTGGGTTCCATGGCAACGACAAACCAGGAATCAATGAGGAGGAGCAAAATCGAGAGGTGATTACATCAAGCCCAAGAAGATTTAGCGAACAGGAAACAGGATGGCAAAAGCAAAATGGTGGAGATTTGCAATGTTTTGATCGTATTAAAGAAAGGGAACATCAGCAGGTGCATTTTTCAGGGGAAGCTCAAAGGGATTATTACTGGCAGGGTGCAAGACCAAAAAAACAGAGAACGAAGAACCAGAAGGGGAAAAACTTTTATCGGAACAGTTAATGGCCCAAGCGTCAATCGGGTTTGGTAATGTGAGTACTGGTATCTCTGGGGTAGACATCAATGTTATGGTGATGTTTTTGGACAGGGGTTTATTTGCACCGATGTGGAATTTTGTCAGGAGGTGAATAATGGCATTCATGGCAACTTGCAAAGTGAAGAAAATTAAGTTTTTAACAACAATAATGATTTAGATATCTTAATGGCTTTAATGGACAAGAAAATGTTGGTACCTGTTGAAATTATTAATGGTTTTGGTGATTTTAAAATCTATAACTATTCAGGTAAAACCTTGACTATGGAGCATGTTAATCTACTATCCAAAGGTATGACATTTGTGCCAAGTAGAAGGGGCGATTTAGCACAGACCCTCATAGATTTAAAACTGTTTGTGCACAAATTAAATTGTAAAGCATGGTTTAATGGTGAATTAATGTGTGAACAGGCACTTTTAAGAAAGCCAAGCATTTTTAACCATCCAACCAATAATTGTATTGCAGTTTATGACAAGGTATGTGAAATGGAAATTAGAAAAGTTTTGGAGCATAAAAAAGTGAATGTTGAATATTTAACTAAGCAAGAAAATGTTTTATTGACTAATATTGTGGATGACAAAACGATTAGGGTTATGAAGCCCGATAAGGGCAATAGTTTGGCTATAATGGATGCAACTGATTATTTTAACGCTATGAACATGCTTTTAATGGATGGTACATATGAGGAAAGTTCATTAAATTAAGTAAATATTATGAACAGGAATATTGATTTGGCTTTGGAGAATATGGTGCTTGAAGGGCAAATTAATGAAAATGAATATAAGTATTTAAAAAATGAGTTTCCCATGATACCAAAAATATTCGGTATACCAAAACTGCATAAGGGCCTAAATAATCCAGCATTTAGGCTTATAGTCAATGGAAAAAGGGCAAAAACTTGTTTTGTGAGCAGGTTTTTGGACCAAAGGTTGAGAAAAGGTTTGGGCATATATGAATATATATGTAGGGATTCTTGGCATTTTTTGGAGAAAATGAATGAAGTAAGGGTAGGTAATGATATGACATTGGTGACCTTTGATGTTTGCAATTTATTTTCCATAATACCACATGAAATAGGGCTCAACTGGTTGGAAATGCAATTACTAAAGATGGGTTTGTATGAGCAGGAAGAGATTAACAAACTATCAGCACTTATGGAGATGGTGTTGTGTAATAATTATATTTTCTTTGAGGGCCAGTACTATAAGTAGGCAACCGGGCTAGCCATGGGGGCAGCCTGCGCCCCAATTTTCACTAACTATGTGATGGTGTATTGGGAGCAGGAATACATATTTAAGAGTCCCTTTGATGAATTTATCAACGTTTTTACCCATTTTTTGGATGATATATTCTTAATTTGGGATGGTCCCATGGAGGGTTTAATTGAGTTTTTTGAGTATATTAATACAACAACCCATTTTTTGAGATTTACACACACTTATAGTAGAGAGACTATTACATACTTGGATGTGAATTTGAAGGTGGACTTTGAGGACAAAAAGCTCAGTTTGGAAATTTACCGGAAACCAAATTTTTCTAATGCCGATTTAGATTTTTCAAGCTGGCATCCCTTATTCCAAAAAACGTCCACTATTAAGGGACAAATGGTGAGGGCTGCCTGCATGGTAAGTGAAGATGCAACATTTGAAGGTGAAGTGGAGTTTATTGCCAAATTGTTTGAGAAGAGAGGGTACCCCACCAATATGGTACAAAAGATTGCCAGGGAAGTGAAGACTAAAAGGTTTTGTGGGGTATACAAGCCTATTGTAAAAGGAGGTGGAATTGGTGTAGTTTTTGGCTCAGGTGAACCCATATCAGATAGAAATATAAAGATTAATGGATCACTTAGTTTTATCACAAGATTTCACCTGGATAGGGAGCAAATAGTGGAAATTATTAGACAAAATTGAGGAATTCTGGCTTGTGATGACCGTCTTATTGGTAAAATTGGTATAAAACCTGGAGTAGTCTTTAGGAAAGACAGATCATTTAAGAATATGTTGGAATCAAACAGTAATAATAAAATGAAGAAACAAGCTGGTTTGGGCCACTTTAGGACTAATGGAAATTATACATGTGGAATGGGTACCTGTTGTAAAAACTTATTGGAAACCAAGGACACCTTTGAGTTGCACAATAGGGCATTATATATTACTGGCCATTTCAATTGTAATAGCATGAATGTGGTCTATTTGGCCAAGTGTCAAATGTGTTTCTCAATATATGTTGGTAAGACCTGCAGGAAATTTAAGGACAGGATGAGGGAACATCTTTTAGATATAAGAAATCGGAAAATTACAAATGCTTTAAGCAGACATATACAAGAATTCAATGTCATACTTTTAAATTCCTAGTGCTCCAGCAAATTGTCAAGGATAGTCAAGGGGCAATTTTGGATGTGCATTTGGATTTATGTGAACTGAGGTGGCAATTGAGACTCAATGCCTCCCTGTTCCCAGTTATTAATGAGACTATTAATATAATGTGTATATTGAAGTTAAAAATATTTTAGGTTAAACTATGTATAACATCTTTTTATATATTTTGACATTTAAAGTCATGATAGAATGTATTGTTTTAATATTTTGGTTTTAGTTTTTTGAATCATGGTTTAGGAATGTTTTTTATGAAAATGCTGTTTTTTAACTTCCTAGATTTAATATTACAAAATTATTACGCTTACAAATATCTGTATAAGTAATTTTATACAATTATTACTATACAAGTTTTCTATCAAAAGTAAAAGGATATACATTTATTACAATTTAGTACTTAAGTAAGCCATTAATGCTGGTTTCAGTCATCTGTAATTAAATGTTTTATCTTTATTTATATTACTTAATTTTATCTCATTTTATTTCATTTTATTTGAATTTGTTGAATGTGCCTTATGAGTGGATTGCTTTAAGTATTATGACGTGACATCAAATTCACTGACTAAATGATTTGGGTATTTTTGTGAAGAAAAAGAAGTGTGTGTTTTTATACTAAGCATACAATACGCAAAGGTCATTAAGAAGGACTGTCGCGACAATGAGCTTGAAGAATTATGTCTATACCAATGTTCTGTGAACATCTTTGAGGAGACCAGTTGAAGCTTGAAGAATTATGTCTATACCAATGTTCTGTGAACATCTTTGAGGAGACCAGTTGAAGCTTGAAGAATTATGTCTATACCAATGTTCTGTGAACATCTTTGAGGAGACCAGTTGAAGCCAACAAGCATGGTACTGTCCTGTAATCTACCCCGACCTCCCTCTCAATATCGCGCTAAGGAAGAAAGTGATACCTAAAGTGTAGAACAGCTCAGAACTAAACTATCTACCAACAGCCCAGAACTATACTATCTACCAAACACTTTCATCTACAAGGTCAATATCCTACTAAAATGAAAGCTACTAATGTATTTTACATTGTAAAGTATCCCCTAAACTAGCTTGCGAACTGGGTTTCACACACAGCAGTAAGACGCAAACAACAGTATCTTCTCCTCACTTACTTGGAAAATTTGTGTGAATTCTGAGTAAAACAGAGGAGCTAGTCCCAAACTATAAGCAAAAGTGCAGCTACTATTATGCTTCACTTGTAGAGCCCTGTAGCAAGGAAAAAAACATCTACTAGTGTATTACCTGGACTTGCTCTGTGTGGAGTGGGATTAACCCCCACCCCCTGCCTATGACGAATGCAAGGTATCATAACTCCCTAAGAGCCCGCCATTTTTAGTCATTTACTGCTGTGTTGCAATCTAAGTTTGTAGGCGCATCTCAGGGGTATGTAACATCACATAAAACCAATGTATTTATAATTATAAATTACAGCGCATCCTAAAGTGTAATTCTAACAGATGGTTCAGTTATAAATGTGATCTAAGTGTAGCTCTTACAGCTACGACCACACTGTAGAATAATTTAGCTCACAAACTGTATTCAGCGTCTGCTACCTTCTCACGCAGTTACTCACTCAGAGGTAGCGTGTACCCACTAGTAGCGTCACCTGCTAGGTAAAGGCACTCTGTGAATTGTTTGTTTTGACTACTTTAAACAGTTATATTTGAATTACTATGTTAAATTGAAAGAGGACACTATCAGCGACTGCTGTGTTTAAGGACATTGATGTGTTTCAGTATTAGGAATAACTAAGCAAAAATAGCGAAGTGTCCTTTGTAACCAAACTGCTCAATTATTAGCGACTGGTCTTTTCAGGGCAATAATGAAGTCTAAAATGTGTTGCATTTATCCTGAATGATAGAGTGAGTCAACTCAAAAGCGACTGTTTGTTCCATTAACCTGTTGGCTCAGCTTACTAACAGATCTTTATATACTTGTTGGATTGCAATTAAGTTTAAAAGGGAGTTCAATCCCTGCTCTAGGCTCTGTTACATACAAACTGCATTGAAACCTGTACCCTAACTCTACTTTATAGCTTTGCAATTAATAACTCTAAAAGCAAGCTGAATGTTTTTCTTTTTATTTGTTCAGGTACTGTCCTGTAATCTACCCGACCTCCCTCTCAATATCGCTAAGGAAGAAAGCGATACCTAAAGTGTAGAACAGCTCAGAACTAAACTATCTACCAACAGCCCAGAACTATACTATCTACCAAACACTTTCATCTACAAGGTCAATATCCTACTAAAATGAAAGCTACTAATGTATTTTACATTGTAAAGTATCCCTAAACTAGCTTGCGAACTGGGTTTCACACACAGCAGTAAGGCGCAAACAACAGTATCTTCTCCTCACTTACTTGGAAAATTAGTGTGAATTCTGAGTAAAACAGAGGAGCTAGTCCCAAACTATAAGCAAAAGTGCAGCTACTATTATGCTTCACTTGTAGAGCCCTGTAGCAAGGAAAAACATCTACTAGTGTATTACCTGGACTTGCTCTGTGTGGAGTGGGATTAACCCGCTCTGCTCGCCCTCGCTGCTTCGGGCTCGCTCCGCCCCACCCTGCCCGTATCCCACCGCCCCAGTACCCTATATTTATACTTAACTAACCACACCCCTCCTTTATCTCTAGCCACTCAAAACTCTTGGCCCACCTCTTTCACTGCCCCTCCAAGTCCACTAGGCTCACAAATCACACTGCCTCACTCCCCGCCGCGCCTCTCCCCAACCAATACCAAACCACCTACACTAACTATCTTATAACCAATCAAGCAACAGTATGAAGTCCTTAACACCCCATATCACTATACCAGCCCAAAAAACTGTAACTCTCACCCTACCAATTCTTATCACACTATACCTGCTAACTATATACGAGTCCCAGACACACCCAGGTTTTCATTATCCAAAGTACCAAACTAGTACTCCCACATTTCTGATCAACACTAATCACCCTACTCACTACCTAATCAACAAAACACCGCTTACTCACTTCCACTACTCCTATAAACCAAACATAATCTACCCCAAGTCCAAAAACATAGATAAACTACTACATAAACTGATGAAGCTAATAATGTATCTTAGAAAAAACATAAATATAGATGGAGACATACATCCAAACCCAGGCCCTCCATCAAATGACAGTGCAAATAAAACATCCTTGTTTCCAAGACCTCCTGACTACCTTCTTATTTGCCACCTTAATATTAGAAGCCTAAATAATAAAATTCATAATCTACATGCTCTTTTAGCAACTTACCTCCCTGACATTATGTGTCTCACAGAAACCTGGCTCAAACCAGAGACCAAAGATAACGAAATCCTGCCACCTGGCTACAACATATACAGGACCGATCGCCTCAAAAAGAGGTGGTGGTACTGCTGTGCTCTTCAAAAGCACACTCAACGTTACCCTACACCCCACTCAGCCACCGCAAATACCCGTCGTTGCATTAACAACCCTAAAACTACAACTAAATAAAAGAAAAAGTATTAACCTAATCGTAATCTATATTCCCCTGGGAACAACTCTGACACTCTTGAGAACACTCTAAGTTGGCTGACAAATAACTTCCCACAAGAAACCATAATTCTGGGAGATGTCAACATTGACTGGAATCAATGTGTGTCAGAGACAGACCCAACCAATATCAATCTCCATGGCTTCTCCCAAAATATTACCACCTCTACTAGAATTGGCAGCAACAAACAAAAGAAAGTATCCTAGACTGGATACTCACTAACCATAAACCCGAACTTATAAATCTGGGACTATTACTAATGAGCTCAGTGATCACCTCATTACTTATATGGTAAAACCCAACAGTGGTAGCTGCCACCTCCCTGTACTCAGGACTGTTAGAAGCACCAAACATTTTGACATCACTAGATTCCGAAATGACCTGCAGTCCTGTAACTGGTCAATCCTAAAACACCTCCCACTAGAAGAAGCTGTAATAAAATTTAACTCCACATTTCTAAACATACTTGACACACATGCCCCAAACGGTTAATCAAAACAAAAGCTCTCATAGCACCATGGCTATCAAAAGACTCCACAGCCAAAATCAAAGCTAGAAACAAAGCATGGAATAAATGGCGTACTACCAAGACACCCCTAGACCATACCAACTTCCAAAAACTAAGAAATGACACAAAAAAATCTATCTTAATGGACAAAAAGAACTACTATTTCCACCTACAACATAAACATCAAAACAACCCCCAAAAGTTTTGGACAGGAATAAACAAACTTCTCCATCCAGGCAGGTCCTCCACCCCCACACCAGCAAACCTAACTATGAAAAACCCAGATGAAGTGGCCACATCCTTTAATACCTTCTTCATCGATGTGATCAAATCCTTAGCCAACCAACAAGTAGCCCCTGCTCCTAACCACAAGTCCCACCCAGAAGACCACGCCGTTATTCAACCTACAACCTGTCCCTACTGCATACATCCGATCCTTACTAAGGAAACTAAAGCCAACCACTCTCGCGGCAGACCTACTTCCAGCAGACTTTCTACAAAAAGCTGCGGATGTTATAACCTATCCCATCTCAATCTTAATTAATCGGACCATAACTGAATCCACAATCCCTCCATATGGAAAATCTCCCATGTCATCCCCTCCATAAAGGTGGCTCATCCACTGACCTCTCAAACTACAGACCAATAGCCATTTTGTCACCACTGGCAAAAATCATGGAAAAAGTATTCACAAACAACTCATCCACTACCTAACTCAGGAAAACCTGCTAACCAACTCCCAGCATGGCTTCAGGCCCAAACATAGCACTACTACCGCTCTCCTCTCTTTCACAAACACTATCAATCTTAACCGGAATGACAAAAAATTTCTTCAGCCCTCTTCTTGGACCTATCAAAAGCTTTTGATATGGTCAACCACAAACTCTTGCATGCAACCCTAAAACTCTCTATCTAGATAACAAAACCCTAGACTGGTTTCATGCCTATCTTTCTGATAGGCAACAAGCTGTGCTCTGGCAAAGCAAGCTCTCCGACCTCATACCCAACACCATAGGAGTCCCCAAGGTTCCATACTTGGCCCTCTTCTATTTTCCATCTTTATTAATAATCTTAACAAAGTCATCCCAGAGTCTACATGTATTCAATATGCTGATGACTCGACTTTAATTTGCTCAGATAGATCCCCAACTATTCTATTATCCAAAACTCAAGACTGTTTCACTGCAGTTGAGAATTGGTTATCAGAACGCCAACTGATCCTTAATCCAAAAAAAACGAAAATGCTACTCTTCCATCCTACCCATAAAACACCAACTTTTCCCTTTTGTGTACAATCCAACAATGGAACCACCATCACCCCGACCCTCATACCAAGCTATTAGGGGTTACCATTGACAACAAACTCAGATTTGATGTGCACATCAACCAAACTATCAAAACTGTTAATAAGAAACTGGGGTCCCTTTATAGAATAAAATCTTTTCTGACTCCCACGGCTAAAGTTGCCATTGCTCGCACCCATCTCCTTTCTACCCTCTTGTATGCCTCCCCATACTTACAAATCCCAACAAATCGGATCTATCTAAACTCTCTTGTTGTTATAATCATATTGCAAGATTTGCCACAGGCCTGCCCTACAAAACCCATCACTGTACTAATCTTCAGAACCTAGGTTGGATAGAACTACCAAATCTACTTCTACAGAAGCAACTTATTATTGCTTACAAAATACTCTCTCAACCTGAAAACACTCCCGGCCTGTCTGGAATAATTACCCCTTATACCAACCTAAATAGACTAAGATCATCTCACAGATTACTCGCACAGACAATCAAATCCTGTAACTCAGGAGGTGACTCTCTGTTTTCAAACACAGTGGGTAAAATATGGAACTCTCTTCCACCTAGTCTCACCGAATCAACCTCCCTAAATACTTTCAGAAATGGCCTCTCCCACCACTTCAAATCCCACTGGCTTTGCCAATGTTCTAATCCAGACTAACCCATAGCTCCCCCTCAACCTCCTCAGTGAAATTACTATCCTCCTAGGCCTCAAGCCATCTACTCTCCCCCTGAAACTAACTACTTGTAGGTTTGTTTCTTATAATAATTGTTCACTGTACATCCTAATGTAACTTTTTCTTACCTGTGTATACTAACTATATGATGCTTTGTTTTTCTCTTTATAATTGTTATTGTACATACTAATGTAACTTTTTTTTCTTCCCTGGGTATTTAGTGCATAACTACAACCGTATGTTAGCTGTCAAACATTGTTGTAACCTACTATGTACTATTGGAACTTTTTGTAACCTACTATGTACTATTGGAGCTTTTCTCCCCGGGCCTCCGCTGAAAATGGACATGTGTCCAGTCGGACTTTCCCGGTCAACAAATGTAAAATAAAATAAATAAATAAAAATAAATAAATAAATGTTTATTATGTTGATTGTTTAATTGAAATGGGTGGGGTGGTTGCTCATTGGTATTTAAGAGCATGCTGTTTGGTCATTTAAAATTTCTGAGGAAGACTCGATTGTGGGAAGAAAATGTTCAACTTGTATTTTGTGAAGATAATAAAGTGTCTGGATACCTACAGTGGCTATGGAGTAGGATTTTTGTATCATTTTTGTCAGTTCCCTGTGTTTGGTTACTTAATAAATCATAAGGATGGGGATGATATGAATGACTTCTTAATACATTGATTTCTCTCTCTTAATTTCAAACTATTAAATGGAAAGAAAATATCCACTTAACCAAACATCATACATACACACACACAGACACACACACACACACACACACACACACACACACACACACACACACACACACACACACAGACACACACACACACACACACACACACACACACACACACGCACGCACACACACACACACACACACACACACACACACACACACACACACACACACACACACACACACACACACACACACACACACACACTGTCTGAATTAGAAGGTATAGTTTCCTAGAAACTATGGATCTTCATTAGTTCAGCTATATTATGCTCAGGTCATTATTTTATTTAATGCATATGTGAATCTAACAGAATGGTGTCCCGTTTGCCTTAATATCCCCCAACTTGTAGTTCTTTTAATATACGTGATGATGATGAGCTACATGTCATCCGATTGTATCCTGTCATCAGAAAGGCATGAGAGTATACCATTAATGGGTTAAAGCTGGTCTGAATAATGACTGTATATATCAGGTAACAGGCTTTATCATCTCTACTTTTTTATGCTGATGATAGAGAAAGCAGTACTCTCTTAGTAAAAATGCTTGCATTTGTGAAGTTTTGAATTGCTATTCAGTAATTTTAAACAGGTCTAGTTTTAGGTTTATCTGTTATAATTAAATATTTAATGAAATTAAGCTTACTAACACAATTTTAAAAAACAGAAATTGAGAATTGGCATGTACTGATTTTACAAATAATGGATTAAGCAGAGAACAAATGAAATAAATAACTGATTTTTAGTGATATTTGGTTGATTTTGATTATTCAGTGCTGTAATTTTAGTGTTTCCTTGACTAGTATCATGATATGATATGTTGCTGATTTATTTGTAGTTGAAGAGGTTTATTTAATCTCTATATAACATATGTTATTTATGATATTTTTATTTCTTATAACTATTATAATTGCTTTCATGGTTCTAACACTAAATATGCATGCACATATTTTTAAAACCCAATAAATATATTTTTACAGGAAAATATTGCTTGCTGTCATGAGTCTATTTGTACTTTCTGCAATGCATATGGACTGTGACCTTAATCACAATAAGAGATGAGATATAACTGGTCAGCATTACTTGTTTACATATTTTATTTAAATAAGATACTGAAAAGCAAACATCACCAAAAATAGTACTAACCTCATCGAGCCTGAGGAATAGCGTATTGCTGTCAATTGATAAGTAATTAATGCCATAAAGACTATCAAAGTATAAACATGTATCTGCTTGTATCTATCACAAATCTGGCAGACAGACAATGACATCATAAAAAAATGCAAAATGAAAATGGTGTTAGGTAAGAAGAACATAAACATTGTACACCCACTTAAGAAGCATGGATATGAGCTTAAAACTTGCATTGTTATACCACACTTGAATACACGAGTGCTCATTTGTTATGAGGTCTGTACACTTACCATTCTATTTTCTTTGCCTCATCTAATTATCTTAGCATTCAGTCACTTAATTAGTTTCTAGAAGTGCATGTTGGTTCTTCTGTCATGTGCTATACATAGGGTGCAAATAGACATTATACATTCCAACTTTATTCATACATGCATGACGTGATTGTACATAATTAAGAGGTATTCTCCATTCAGTGCTGTCTTTGCAGTTTTACAGGACTATTATAAGGTAAGGATTGTCTTTCAGTTAAGATGTACACTTCACACTAAATATACTAATCCATCTTTTAACTGAAGGTACCATCAATAGCAGTTACATAGTTACAAGTCAAACAGATTATCATACTTTGCCTAAGACATTAGTTATGGCCTGTTTCTTGGCAATTATGCTATGTATTCTTAATAAAAAATACTTTATTTCCGTAATCTTCACTGGGCTCTCAGAATGAGAGGAGTAAAATGGATCTCTAGCTCACAGGTCCTGGATTTGGCTTACCTATGCTTCATTACTGCATGTTCTGTCAGTGTTTTTAATATCAAAAATGTGATGTTGCAATGTATTTTTCTACTGTTTGTTGATTTGTGCAAACTGGTGGTACACTTTTGCAGGGTTTTTGCCTTTTCCTCCACTGAGGAGAAGAAACTGTAGATTTGGTATATATAATTTAGAGATGTGGGGGGCAGAGCATTCCCCATAGTGGGTACAGGCAGGCTTGGCCACCCTGTATTTTTTTTTTTGTGTTTTTCTATTGTTTTTGATTGATAGTTTTCAAAATTTATCTTTCAGAAAACTGTCAATCAAACTAGTGAACTGTGATGGAAAGTAGGTGAACTACAGAGTTCAGTCAAGATCCCAGACTCCAGTCACTGAATATTTGGAGTTTGTATGTTGTTTTCATACTTAGGTTTGTTTTGTCTGGGTATTCCAGTTTTTTTGCACTACCCAAAATATGCTGCTTGACTTGCTACTCTACTATATCCATAAATATTGCATTTATCCTTGTCCGCATTCCTAAAGCAAGGCTAAAGATGATAGATGTTGACTGGCTCATTTGCCTGTTTAATAAGTGCACACACACACACACACACACACACACACACACACACACACACACACGCGCACGCACGCACACACACACACACACACACACACACACACACACACACACACACACACACACACACACACACACACACACATACACACACAGAAAAGACAGCAAGTGAGGGTTTGCCATGATGTCTGGGTTTGAATAATTTATACCATCACATAAACGTATCATTTAAACGTAGATCATGTATGTATATATCCCTTTTATTTATTATTTTGTTTAATATTTAATTAATTCTATCTTTTGTACTGTAACATTTCATACTATGCATTTCACGCTTCTATTGTGTTTTTATGATTCTTTGAATTTAGTAATATATTTGATGTACCATTATGTATCAATAATTCTATGCAGTCTATTTGGGGTATAAAAATATCTACGTAAACATTTCCAAGCAAAAAATCTAAATCTTCTAGATTTTGTTGCATATTTGGGTGACATACCTATACCATCCCATTGTTTCTTTGTGAATTGCTTATCCAATCTCTCTTTCCAATAATTTCTAACTCCTCTGACTGATTCTTATAGTTATCATGGAATATTGTATATGCTCTACTAATTATTTATTTTCTAATGGCAGCTTCTGTTCTAGATTCTATTAAAAACTCCACCAGTGCTAGCCTTTCATTTGCCTATACTCTGATAGCAATCCCTGATATGGAAGGCAATCTCTAACCTGCAGTCCAAATAAATTCTTGTTGTCTTCCCATTCTATCACCTTTCTCTCTGTAGTTATTTGCTCCCAATACCTTGGTTCCTTTGCCAGTTTTCTTCAATAAATTCTAGCCCCCCCCCCCCCCCCCCCGCCTGTTGTTCTGTATGCCTAATTGCAGTCATCCCTATTGGTAAAATCTCCTTTCTCCATTCCCATGTTGGTTTATAGGTTCATAAGTTCATAGAAGGGTACTAGGCTATTGGCCCTAGGGCCTATATAAGCCTAGCCAAAAATTTACCCTGGCTTTCGCCACCCAAGAAAATTATTTTCCTGTGCCCCTGTCGAGCTGAGCCACAGAAGTGATCCCCGGAGTGAATTTCCTATCTCCCATCCAATCATCAAGATTTTTCTTGAAGAGTGCTAATGAGGAGCTCTGTTTGATATAGATAGGTAGTCTGTTCCAGAGTATGGGAAATCTCTGGGACAGGAATCTATCCCTCCAGCATGTTCTGTTTATTGTGGTGATAAGGTTTAGATCCCTAGAGCGTGTAGCTCGGAGGGATTGGGATTTCTTTAAGTGGAGCATGTCCAACAGCTCTGGGTTTGACATAGCTTTGTATGTTAGGCAGAGATCGCCTCTGAGTAGGGAATATACGACGGAAAAGAGCTGGAGTTTTTTGAGATGGTCTGCGTAGGGCATCTGTTTGAGGCCAGTAATCCTTTGTGAGGTATTTCTGTGGCCTTTCCAGTTGTTGTAGATGTCTTGTGAGATACATACCAAAAGGAGCATTGTACTCTATAATGGGTCTAATGAGTGATGAGTAGAGGGGAACAATGACCTCTTTTTTCTGGATGAGAAACCTTTTGTGATGAGGTGAGCCACGTAAAAGGATTTCCTGACCACTGTGGCGATGTGATTATCAAAGGAGAGACTACTGTCCACCTGTGTCCCAAGGTCTCTTATCACATCTTCAGCATTAAGTAGACTACCAGCTATGTGGTAGTTCATGAATACAGAGTTTTTACCAAAGGGGATGACAATACACTTTTTGGCATTGAGCTTCAGGCCATGGCTTTGACACCAGGCATCTGTCTCAGTGAGGTACTTTTGTAGTATGTTCACCTCGTTAGGAGTTTCGATTATGGCTCCTAGTTTGCAGTCATCTGCAAACTTTGTTAGCCAAAGACCTTCTGTGTTAGCCTGTACTTCAGAGAAGTAGATACCAAATAGGAGAGGACCCAGGACTGAACCCTGTGGTACTCCACTTGTCACTGGTCTGAAGTCGGATTTGGAGTCTGCTACTTTCACAATGTGGGTTCTGTCCATGAGCCAGCTGGCAACCTATCTTGTGACATAGGGATTTATACTTAGTTTAGTGAGCTTATCTATAATTCCAGAGTGGGGGATGGTGTTGAAAGCCTTAGCGAGAGCTAGATAAGCTGTGTGAACCACCTTACCCTCATCTATGGCTTTGGTGACTGCTTCAAAGAAGTCAATCAGATTTAGGAAACATGACCTGCCTTTTACAAATCTGAACTGGGTAGGGTCTAGAGTTTGGAGATTATCAATGTCTTTGTTTATGAGTTCCATGATGATACATTACATGGCCTTGCAGACCAGGCTCGTCAGGCTAATGGGGTGGTAGTTCCCAGGGTCCGTCGTAGCTCCCCCTTTGTGGAGTGGGATAACCGTCGTGGTGCGCCATTCAGTGGGCACAAAGCTTGAGGTGAGGCTATGACTGAACATGGTACTTAGGTAGGGTGCCAGTTCATTCTGTAGTTCATGTAGAATGCAGCCTGGGATATTGTCAGGTCCCATGGGTGCTGTGTTCTTGGCTTTGGAGAGTGTGTTTTTTACCTGTGCAGCCATGATTACAGGAACTTTGCATTCTTCTGGTATAGAGATGGGCCCTCTAGGGGGTGAGAGGGGGGTAAAGTTAGCACTGAACCTATCTGCCAGGATGTTGGCAATATCAGTTGGTTCTGTATATTTAGTGCCATTGTGCTGTAACTCAGAGCAGATCTGAGTGTTGCCATTGAGATTCTTGACATAGCTATAGAATGCTTTGTGGTTGTCTTTAGAGTCAATGGCAATTTTGTTTTCGTAACTAACTTTGGAGGATTTTAGTTCTCAGAATACTTTGTGCTACTTTATGGATATAATTCTCATGTTGGTTTAGTTCTTAAAATAATTTCTGCTACTTTATGGCTATAATATTCTGTATTTTTATTGTTATTCTCCTTAAAGGCCGGCATCCAAAATCTCAGTCTCTCCTTGTTTCTTGAGCTTCTCCCCTGTTTCATTATCATCCCTTTCCACTAGATGAATTTCTGTTTCATGCAAGCCAGGGGGAAAGTGTTTCCATATCTGAAATCCTTAGTACAATTCCAAAACTTTCTCAGTAGTCCACAGATAGCTGAAATTGTTTCTTTTCCCTTCTGAGTTAAGACTTAATCACAGAGTCTGAATTCTTTAACAACATTCATTAAAGATCACTAGAAGTCATAGTCTGCTTAATGCCAGTTGAAATCCAAATGTGGTCCTTAGGTTTGACCCTGGATTATGTGCATGGGGAAATCACATCAAATAAGGAACGGAAGTTGAACTTGAAATGCTCCAAGCCATAATCAACTGTTTTTTTGGAGAGACTGCAAAATGACCTAACCTGTATTAAGAAAGTCTTGGCCACAAGCTCTAGTAAAATGTTTTGCTTATTGCTGATGCTTAGGTATCTTGAGTTTTCCATACTGTAGCATTCTTTCTCTAACAAATATTAGCTGCTGATTATTTCAGCCATTAGGCATTCGGTTTGCAGCTGGCATTTGGTAAGAATATTGTATAATGATCTTCTTGATGGTACTAGAATGACGAGATTTTTTCGCTACCTCAGTGGAATGAGTGCTAATCTGGTGGAAGTTACCACTGAGATCATTAATGGCTTGAAGCAGTTCAATAAATATTATCCAGTTAGATTGATGCATCCAATTAGTATAATCTCAAGGTCAGGACCTGAGTCCAGTTAAGACAATAAGAGTGCAAACATCTTACTAGACTGTTCTGTCTAATAATAATCTAGGGATTAATTCAGTGTATTAAGCCAACTGTCAATGAATTTAACATTGTGAAAGTGGGCATCTTAAATTTGGACAGTTTTCCCAAAGTGCAGAAAAACTGTTTTCCTGCTTGAAATCTGCACACACACACACACACACACACACACACACACACACACACGCATACCTTTGTAGTGCTTACCTACTGTGGTGTTTAAAAGCCCCACTCCTGCCATAGACATCAAAGAGTGTGCATTTTGATGATATAGATTTTATCACTTTACTCCCCAAATACTACAGCAGAGTTTTTTTTAACTGCTATACCATGTTATTTTATTCCCTCCAACACTTCTAGTGAAGTGTATGTGGCCATGCTGCACTGTTGCATTTGCATACAATTTTGTCTTTTTTTAAACTTCTCCAAAAGTTTTGACTTTCTAAAACTATGACATAAATAGACCCTGTTCTTGAGTCAGGGTACAATTACAGATTATGAAATTAGTATTGCTTCAGTTATTGATGTTTGCCAAGATTGTTCTTCTCAGCACCCACAATGTGCCTTCTTTGGTAATCTATGTAGTTATATATAATTAAGTAGGATTGAAAATGATTTATTTTATTAGCCCTGTTGCTCCTACTACTACTGGAACTGCATGAGTATCTTTATTGCATATTACTCTGCTTTCTGTTGCAAAACATTGTGTTTTTCAGTTTGTAGGGCACTATAATCCTTTTTTTGTTGACTACTGTATCTGTTTTTCTTGCTTCTTCTTCCTTAACTGTTGGTACTGAATGATCCCAAGTGATCAGAATTTCTTATTTTTTCAGTAATGCTTTGTTGTACATGATTCCAGTGCTTTTTCTCTACCTGTATTGTAGTGTTTACGCAATCCTTAATGCAATAGCCTTGCCACATTGTTGTGACTTTCACTATACAGACCCTTGGCCATAATAGGTATATCACAGACAACAATAAGATGTTCAGCTCTTCCTTGTTTCTATTACAGATACTGCATTTGTCTGCATCTTCCATGTTTTCCATATACTTTCTAAAACAACATATATAAAGCCCTCTATCTTCAGTCACCGTTACTGGCCTTTCTTTACCATTTGTGCATGCAATCTTGATCAACATGTAGTTCTTCTGAGAGTTCTCTTTATTTGCCTGTATACCTGTGGACTTTTATTCTCGTCCTTCATTTGTGTTTTATCAATTTCTGTTGCTTCCTGATTTTCTACTTCCATTTTGATTTTCTTTCCCACTCCTATCTTAAATGATTCTGCTAATTTGAGCAGAAATGTTATATTAGACTTCTTTCCATTATGTTTTAAAATGTTCTCTCTGGATCTGATAATGTCAAGAAATATGTACATATACATTTAGACAATTTCGAGGTGGCCCATTTTTTTATTTTCTATGTATCAGGCAACCGTGACTTCATTTTTTATTTTTATATTGGTATATATAAGTTCAGGGGATTTGAGATGCTTGTCCCCAACATGGGTGGGTACAGGGGGTGCTTTCACCCCCTGCAAAATAAAGTTTAAAGTAGAAGAGTGATTTTTATGATTCTGTCTTCTCCTCTGTTTATAGTCTTTTTTTTCAGCTTCTCAGCTTCTCAGCACTCCTTTTTTGAGTGCCAACATTTCAATAGGGAGCCAAGCTTTCGCCCTTATTTTTAATACAAATTGTTTCCTCCAGTTTAGGAAGAAGAGGATAGTGCAGCTGTAATTATTTTTTTTTTAACAGTTACAACTGCTTGAACCTGACTTTATTTTCTCCACTTTGCATATATAAGAATGGGGCAGCTATAGTTATTTGTTTTAATAGTTACAACTGCTGGAGTGAAGTTTGTGAGTGTTACCGGGAATTGCTGACCAGACTTGTTCTAGTTGGGAATGGTCAATTTACAACAGGTACACTGATTGGTCTGTTCAGTCAGTGCACATGTTTTTTAATACTAAATATTTTTATTGTTTAACTGCCTGTAAACCTTGATGTTCTGCTTGTGATGATATTTTTAATTTATTAATGGAAGTATTATACAATAAATCTTTATTTTTGCTGATATTGTGTATTGCTTTGTTTCTTTTATCACATTTATCTTTCTAATAATTTTTCATGATCTGTTCACTTTTTCTGTATTCTTCTAACAGTGATATTGTTGAAGATACACCAATCACTCTATTGAGTGCTTTTGTTCACTTTTAATGAAGGAACATCATCAGAAACAATTCATTACCCTAGTTAAACAGCACTTACAAAAACCTTTTAAAAAAGCCACGACTATTAAGAAAGCAGTCATAAATACTTTAACCTCCTTTGAGCTAAAACACTTTTTAAAGAAATAATGTAATTTATACCTGGAAAAAAACATTGCTACCCACTTAAACTGCCAATATAATTCTTTTCATTTGAAAAATATATTAAAATCACCAAAAAAATTAAACATTTAAAATTATCACAACTGGTAACACACTGAGTCAATTCATTTTTTTGGGTACTTTTGTTTGATAGCATAATTATTGTCATGTATTTGTTCAGCTAAAGTTCATTTTGCATGAAACTGTTCAACAGAGTGATTGGCGTTTTTTCAGCATTTTCCATTTTTTTTGCATTTATTGTATTACTGTTGGTAGCAGGTCTGGTTTATTGATCTTCTAACAGTGATATTTCTTATCTTAGCTGTTTTATAGCTTTTCTCTATTCATTGTTTCCATTGCAATCTTCTACTTGTTCTCCCCCTTTCTTTTATTATTCTGCATTTTTGTGGTAACGCTTTATAAGTTACTAGTTTAGATGCACAGTAGAATATTCTATTTATTTCTATCACATATATTTCTGTTCATAGTTACAATTGCTGTGGTCATTTGTTTTCCAAATCCGCTAACTTTCTGAGTCTTATTTACTTTCTGTAATTTCTTTTGTTCCTATATCTTTATAATAAATATATCTATATATATCTGGATCTACTTTGTTTAAACGAAAGTACGTTTAAATGAATTTTACTTACCCGAGCTGAATCCATTGAAGCCCCATTTCAATGAATGAATGGACTGCTGAATTCCTTTCCTTCTCTGTCAAGCCATCCATTGAACATTATGGTGGCTATTTCAAATGTTTACTAGATTGCTGCTAAACTGAATTTAGTTATATTAATTATGATAAGATCATGGAGACCATTTCATTTCTGTAACCTATTTATTATGGGTTTGGCCCTGGCCCTATAAGGCTGATGCTTTCTTACCTCAAATCATTAGGGCCAACCATTTTCCACACTAAGGACTAGTGTACTTCAATCTTCACTGAAAGAACCGAGTTTTTCCCCAGTTAACAGATGCAAAAAAAAAAAAAAAAACATAAAATAAAGAGGCTGTGATGATGAGAGGTATTGCCAGCTATGCCTGGAAAAGTAAGGCAGTGGATGTATAACAAATGCCAGTATAGCTAGCTGGAGTTTTATAAAGAATATATTTGTAAAGCTGATTGTGTTACAAATGTACCAACAGTGGGACCTGCTGCTCAGAAAATAAATACACCTGTATGTCAGACTGTATTGTAACTGGCAAAATCAATATATTTTAACAGAGGATACTGGAAGAGAACAGGTTAATTTCAGTCTAGCTAACTTTGAAAAATAGTCTGAAATTAAATTACCTGGTTTAGGCCATAAAGATTGTATCTTATAGTTCTGATTGCAACCAGAGACAAAATGTCTGTGAAAACGTCACATATCAGATAGAATGTGGTTTATCCCTTTCCTGTTCTGAACCTGCTTTGAGGACTGCATATATATTTGTGGCTGCTTATGTGTACTTGCTTGGGTACTTGTGACTGAACTACCTACCTACTATGGTTTTTGTTTCTTCTCTCTCCTTGCTAGCTGTCTTGATTTATTTTGTCCACTCTCAGCTCTCCAACTGGCCTACACTCTAATAGGAGTGAAGAACCCACCTGCAACAAAGGACCTTTCCCAACTTTGCAACTGTCTCAGCACCCTATAAGGGTTCCCCTGTGCTATTCCATGAAAGAAAAGAAGAAAGTATGTGTTTTCTTTCACTGGCTGTTTAACCTATTTGTAGTATCCTTGGACTGTATAGTCTGTAATTAAAGGATTCTCAGCCAGGTAAGCCAGCAGCCTTACCCCCCCCCATAACCTGTAAGTTAACTCCAGACCCTGTCTGCCTTTTTATCACCTTCCATTGCTGAACTGAGCGTCCTATCTAGCTCTAGACCAGCCTTCTCCAGGCAATACTACTGTGTAATTCAAGTCCCTGGACACTAGGTGGCCCCCTTATCCAGTCCTTATCCTTTTGACTATCCACCATCCCAAGAATAACTTTTCTACTGGCTACTGTCTCCACCTTGTTACTATATTTCTCTCTTACACATCCTG
Source organism: Protopterus annectens (assembly GCF_019279795.1). Taxonomy (NCBI): domain Eukaryota; kingdom Metazoa; phylum Chordata; order Ceratodontiformes; family Protopteridae; genus Protopterus; species Protopterus annectens. Next base: position 387,136,377 of record NC_056735.1, on the reverse strand, counting down.
TCTTGCTGTAATCTCCCACTATCCTCCTTGGAAATCTTCCACTCTACATCTCATTTATTCTTCAACTACCCCATTCTAACTTACCTTATCAGTCAGCATTCCACTGATTGTTCTCCTTGCCTCTTTCACTCACTGGTCTCTACCTGCTCGGTTTGCCTTGCGGGCTCACTCCGCTCTCCTACCCTGCCCTCAATTCCCACCCACCCCCAGTGGTCCTACACTTATTCCTCTAAAAAAACACCTCCATCAAATCTGCTTCACTCCAGCAGATTATCTAATTAGCACTCCCAACCTTCATTAAACACATCAACTTTTATTACCCCACCTCCCATCCCTCCTTCATACATCTCACCAATTGATTTATCTCCTAACTTGCTTACACTTCCTTTCTTCCCATTCTTCATCCACTGTACAATCCTATTAAATGGCTATTTCAACTACCCCACACCAAATACAAATACAACTCTTAGTGTCACTCTTTTCTCCTCTTACCATTGCCTATCTGCTAACCTCCTATGAACAAACATTATACCTCTCCATTACCTTCCCCTCTAAACACACTTTAACACTACCACTGCCTACCTCCCAAAACTTCATAAACACCACATCCAAACTCTGCTACCTACAAGCCAAATATCATAGCCTAGCACACATTAAGTATACCATTCTAAATACCAGAAAGTTACTTGACTATTATTAAAAGCCATCATCTTAGACAAAAAAGACTATTATTTCCAAATACAGCAAACTTACCAAAAAAACCCACAAAAGTTTTGGACTAGTATCAACAAACTACTATACTCAGGACAATCCAGCACACCTAACCCACAAGGTGCTAACCCTGAGAATCCCACTTATACTGCTAATGCCTTCAATTCTTTCTTCACAGATGCCAGCCAAACTCTTGCTAGTCAACTTTCTCCAGATTCCTCAAAACTGCCTACAACTATGACAGGCCCACCTCCACCTTTTAACTTACAACCAGTTTCTACTTCCTTTATCTGCTCCCTTCTCCAAACACTAAAACCTACCACCCCCTCAGTTGACCATCTCCCAGCAAAATACCTGCAAAAAGGGGCTAAAGCCATAGCCTATCCCATCTCCATTCTTTATAACCAAACCATAAGTGAAGGAACCATCCCATCTATCTGGAAAATTTCTCATATCATCCCACTACATAAAGGTGGGAACTCTTATGACTTTTCTAACTACTGTCCTATAGCTCTAAAATCTCCCCTAGCAAAAACAATGGAGAAATGCATCCAAAAGCAACTACTTAACCACCTACTCCAAAATAGCCTACTTGCCAACTGTCAACATGGATTCAGGTCTTTCCATAGGACCACCACTGCCCTTCTATCCTTCACAGACTGCATTAACAAAAACTGTAACAATGATACTCTTTCCTCTGCAGTCTTTATTGATTTATCTAAAGCTTTTGATATGGTCAATCATCAGATCCTCATAAATATACTGAAATCCCTTTCACTTGAACCTCTAGCAATTAATTGGTTTAAATCTTACTTAGACAATAGACAACAGGCTGTACTATGAGACAGTAAACTATCTAACCACCTTCCCATTTCCCTTGGTGTTACTCAAGGCTCCATATTAGGCCCACTCCTATTTTCCATCTTTATCAGTGACCTTCACTCTTCATTTCCTCAAACCACGTACATTCAATACGCAGACGACTCTACAATAATCTGTTTAGCCTCTTTTCAAACTGAACTACAGTCCCTTACCCAAAATGCATTCAATACTGTAGAACAATGTTTTTTAAACTGCTGCCTCCTCTTAAACCCCCCCAAAACTAAACTTTTACTGTTCACCCCAACCCAAAAGTCCACCCTAATAACTTTCTCTCTCACATCTAATAATGGCACTCTCATATCTCCTGAACCTACCACCAAACTTCTAGGAATAACAATAGATAGCAGCCTTAACTTTGATACTCATATAAACAGCACAGTAAAAACAATCAACAAAAATAGGGTTCCTCTATAGAATCAAACTCTTTCTTACTCCAGTAGCCAGGACCGCTATAGCCAGAACGCACTTAATCTCCACTCTACTCTATGCTTCACCTATCTATACTAACCTTTTTAAGAACAAACTAAATAAACTGGCAATCTCCTAGAATAATATTGCCAGATTTACAACTGCCTCTCCTTTTAGAACACATCACTGTCTTAATCTAAAGCAACTCGGATGGCTTGAACTTCCAAACCAAGTTCAATTTCACCAGCTTACTATAGCCCATAAAACCCTTTACCAACCCACAACACTCCAATACTCACTAGCATCATTACCCTTTACAACAATCTTAAGAATGTAAGCTCCTCAAACAAAATACTTATCAATACTTGCAAAGCCAACAACTTGGCAGGAGACTCCTTCTTCTCTAATGCTGTTGGAAAGCACTGGAATCTTTTACCCACTGAACTCATATCTCTGTCTTCATTAACTCTATTTAAACAGAAGCTAAAACTATTTCTCCATACCCACTGGCTATGCCCCTGTACTAACCCTGACTAACTTTCCTCCCTTACACTAATGAATACTCCTCACCTTTATAGACTTATCCTTAAGATACCAAAGACTATGACATGACATTTCATATATATATATATATATATATATATATGTATATATGTATATAGTAACATTTCTTGTATAATTACCCATTATTATTTGAGTTATGCTTATGATGAGTACTGTACTTTATATTACCAACAGCTGTTTAACTTTGGATTGTTGCAACTTTTTACATTGTATATTGTATCTGTCTTGGAGCTTATCTCCCCATATTTTTGTATATGTCTTGGAGCTTTTCTCCCTGGGCCTACTGAAAATGGACATGTATCCAGTTAGACTAGCCCAGTCAACAAATGTAAAATAAATAAATAAATAACTAAATAAATAAATAAACGAGGACTAGGAATTCTACTCTATTGTCCTTAGGGGTGAACTAATTGCTACTCTGGAAGGGTGGAAGTTTTTGAAATGGTTTTATAGCTTCCAGATGTTATAACACATCTTAGCAAAGCTCTATGTGTATATACTATGACACATATGTGCTAGATTCTAGTTCAGTTGCTAGTAAAGTGGGTAGTGTGGGAAACAGAAGTCAGATGACCAGATGTGTGTGATGCCATTCTGTAAGCCAGCCCTAAAATTATGCTTTAATAATAGATGAGACAGAAGTCTCAGGCAGTCTGTTTTTGAAACCTGACAAAGAGGGATCACTCACCCACATCATCTTGCCTTTCTTTAGTAAGTAACCAGAGAATAGTAATTCTTTAGATCAGTCAGGAAAATATAGTGAGATTAGTTGAGTACTGTTTTTTTCTGTATTTGCATGAATCTACCCATCTGTATTATTTGTAATATTTCCTCTGATTGAAACTCAACTGTTTATTGTAAATAGATATTTAGTTTTTTCACATTCTTTTATTATTTATTATTACATATATTTAAACTTTTCATTGTAGTTGGCCTTTTATAGAATATTTTAACCTTTCAGAGTACTTATATTTATTTGGTGACACTATGGCCGCTCCTGAAAGCCTTGCTGCATTGATCAATCATTACCATTTGTATTAGTATTAATTTTACTCAGTATAATTGGGTACCCTTATAAGAGTCTTAGAGTAGATGGCTTTGTAGTGTTCTGATGGCAGTATCTACCTTATAGTCTGGACAGAGAGAGCATAACTGATAGATCTGTGCCAGCCTTTCCCTGGTTTGTGTGTGTGTGTGTGTGTGTGTGTGTGTGTGTGTGTGTGTGTGTGTGTGTGTGAAAATCAAATCTCAAAGAGCATCTGTCAGTTACTTGAAGCAGGGACACAGAGCACTGGTTTTACAGAAAGGGTGGTAGAGGACTTGGCTTGGAACACTTGGCTGGGGACTCAACTCTTTAGCTGTGTCAGTGGGGAGTCTTATTGGGGGTTTGTTGAGAGAGGGAAACACAGCATCCAGACTGAGTGTATTCCCTGTGTGTTTTTAGGGGAAAATGTGCTTGGTTCAGACAGCTTCATTTATAAATACTGTGTTATCCATTTTTGTTCCAAGTGAATGTTCCTCACAGGTGTCCATGGCGAGGATTGAGACTCCTTGACTGCTGGCGCAGAGAAGGGATATCATACAGGCCTTGATAATTCTGATCCTAACAATCTGATGTTTGAGGATAAACCTTTGGAAAATTATTGCCCTGTTTCTAAACTCAGTTTTTTGGAAGCTACCAAAAAGATAGCTTGTACAAAGATGTATACTTGTCTTATATCACATCACCTTTTACTTCCTTGTCATTCTGGTTTTAAACTTGGGAACAGTGCTGTGACAACCCACATCTGAGTGGTGAATGATCTGCTGCCATCTTGATCCTCCTTCATCTCTTAATAGTTGTTGATAACATGGAATATAGCATCAATGTGGTATACCTGAAATATTATTGTGGTTTCACAGGTACAGTGCTTAATTAGTTTACTTATTACCCACTGGGCCACTGCAAGATGGTGTTGTGTGAGGATAAGGTCCTTCTTGCCTCTGTTTTTGAAGATAGTCTATATATTACCATTAAAAACGTCATTATGGGTAAAGGAATGTATTATATATCAAATGTTGATGCCATCCACCTTTGTACTTCCTTTACATAGGAATCTGTCTGATTTAACTACCTTAGAGGAGTGCCTAAGTGATATTCTGCAATAACTGGCAAAGAACTGATTTAATATCAGCCACACAGAAACCGAGGTCATGTTACTTCATGCCATTATCCATCCACTATATGTATCTATGCCCCCCAGTATCTAACAGAGAATATCAATTAACATCTGTTCCTAATGTCTTTGAGCTTGTCTTAGCTCTTGATGATGGTCTGACACTCAAGAAACAGTTCTTAGCTGTCATCAAGACATCCTGCTTTCATCTTAGTAATACATTTCCATTCAAGGACCTTATTTTCTGATCAGATATAGTTACAGAAATGTAGTCCCTGGTTATATCTTGGCTAGACTAGTGCAATAATCTCTACACTATACTAATGAATGGTGACTGTTCTTATGCTGCACATTCAGGCATTTGGTCTGAAGTATATATAGCAATGATGTTAGCTCCTTTCTTTAAAGTTATTTTGTATATCTCTACCGCATCTTAATATCTTCATTTTCTTCTTCTTGTAGGTGGTTCCCATCTTTGTCTTTTATTATGCCAATTTTTACAGGATGTTTCCCTTAAAATTATACATGTAAGCTATGATTAGTTAATTCTGTCGCTCTACTTTTAGTAGCGACGCTACACCAGTCTACCTTGTGTATGTTTGTTACAGCATCACTAGTCCAGCTAGCACATTAGCACTCGCATAGTGTTTTATTTAATTCTGTAGCTGTCCTACTAGTAGTATCACACGTGCAATTGGGAGGCACATAGTTCATAACTTATCTGCCTATACCTCCAACCTACCTGACTCCTCCTGCATTTTGTTTTGCTTATCACTCTACTGTTATAGTTACTGCCTACTGAACAATGTTTGTTTTTAAGGTGCGTGTTTAGATGTTCTGGTTGTTTCTTTTTTGGCGACAATATATCTATATAAGCTGCCTCCTACACAAAGTCATACTGTGAAGTGCGTGTTAAATGCTCAGGTTATGTCCTGCATATATGTGTAGTACTTGTCTGTTTTAGTCACTTTAAACAGTAGTAAGTGATTAGTGTATGTTTTATTCCGTCACTAACAGACTTCTTCCTTTCTTCCTGTCCTCCCGCTCTCTTGCCCTGAATCTCCCCCTGTGTTTTTGCCTGGGTGGATACTGGACCCAACCAAAGCTGTACTCCCTACTGCCTTAGCAATACATACCCTGGGCTGCTACAACTGCCTTTGAGGATAACGCTCCCGAGAGGCTCTCCAACAGAACTCAAGAAAGTATGTGTTACTACTAAGCCTGAAGGCCTTTGTAATCCTACTAGCCGAAGTCACTTTCTCCCTGTCTGGAGTGCCAGCAGCCTGACCCCACCTCTACTCCTTGCCCTCTATTCCTCACTTTTCTTCCCAGCACTGTTGGTCCCTTCTCCCCTTATCTGCTTAGCCCTACTTGTTCCCTGATGCATAGATAGCCTCTATCCATTAGGGGATATCCCTACCCCTTGATATTAGACTTTTCTGTTCTTGACTCTCTCTCTTTCTGACTCTCACTTCTCACATCTTAGTCCCTCACTCTTTCCCCTGATACTCTTAGTCCACTTCCCAACCACATCTAGGCCCTCTCCACTTACCCTTCTATTACTTACCCTTCTTGAACACTGCTCTACTGATAGTTTTTCGCTCCTCTGCTGATCTACTGGGCTCATCCCGCTCCGTTCGCTCTTCGGGCTCACTCCGCTCCCCTACCCTGCCCCCAAATCTCACATGCCCCCAGCACCTCTACCTTTATTCCTCCATAAACCACACCCTCTGCTACTCTACTCCAATCACTGGCACACAGCTAGACACACCCTCCTTTTTTCCCGCCAAAATCAGCCCTCCAATACACCTCATACAAACACTAATCATCATCTTTCCTGACCATACCACTCCTTTCTCCCACAACCACACCACACCCCCCCATACTGACTATACTCCTCCACATACTTCCTACAACATAGGGAATCTACCTACTCCTCAATACTTACATATCCTCTATACACCAACTAGCTCTACTCACAACTATTATCTTATCTCCTTCCTATCATGTTTCCAAAACTCTGTCTCATCTCCCTTCATCTTCTTCCTTTTCTCTTCATTCTACTGCAACCACCTCTCCCAACCCACTTTATTCCTACATTCCCAACACTTTCATATAACCAATTATCAGGACACACCTCTCTCACAATCGTACTCGATTATTTCCCCCTATCTGTACCCTTCTAACATTCTCTTTCTTTTCCAATACAAACCTCTCTCCTACAATACACTCCCCATCTCTATAACTACTTGCAAATCCCTCCAATACACAACAGAAGACAAACTCCTTACTTTACTATCTGCTCATACAAACAGCTTCATACAACAGTGTATTAATACTCTCATTTCTGGCGATATCCACCCAAACCCTGGTCCATCCCCTATAACAACCACAAATAAATCCCTATTATTTACTTCCTTAAATTCCCAAAGTATAGTAAATAAAGTTCCAAACCTCCACGCATGGCTCATACACAATAAACCTGATATCCTGTCTATTTCTGAAACCTGGTTAAAACCTCATATAAATGACTCTGAGATTATTCCCCCAAACTACTCAATCATCAGGAAAGACAGACCTCTCAAAAAGGGAGGTGGGGTAGCCCTCATATATTCATCCTCCCTAGCAGTCACTCCCTACAATAAACCTACTCCACACTTTAACAATGCTGAACTTCTCCTTACTCTGCTACAAATCAATGATCACAAACACATTTGTTTAGCATCCCTTTATATACCCCCAGGGGATAATATCTCCACTCTTGAACTTATCCTCTCCTGGATCTCTAGTAACATTAGTAATGAAACCATAATCCTAGGAGATGTAAACATCAATTGGACCTGTATACAATCTCCAACAAACTCCATAAATATTAACCTATACAACTTCTCTCAACTAATCAGTTCAGTAACTCGCCCCGCAAAAAACCTCTCCAGTGGAAGTATACTGGATTGGATCCTTGTCTCCTATCCTCACTATTTCTCCAACAGTGGCACCCTTCCAGACTCTCTTAGTGATCACCTACCCATTTTCACTAACCGACTACCCACTATCCTTCAACAAACCCACAACTATATAACTATCCGAGACCACAAAAAATTCAACCCAACTATCTTCATAAATTCCTTACAAACAATTAATTGGAATTGTCTAAAAACATTACCCCTAGACATGGCAGTGTCACACTTTAATACAACATTCTTGCAATTACTCAACTCTCAAGCTCCCCTAAGGACTAAGAGAATAAAAACAAAGTCAGCCCCCTGGCTATCCAAACATACTCTTGCCATTATGAGACAAAAAGATAAAGTCTGGGCACGCTACCAAAAAATTAAGTCAAATCTGCTCCTTAACAAATATAAAATGCTTCGAAATAAAGTAAAGAAACTCATCACTTCTGATAGACGAAGCTATTTTTCTACACTCCAAAACCAAAATAAAAACAACCCTCAAAAATTCTGGAAAGGGATCTCTAGTCTCCTTCACCCTAGTAGTCCAGATACTCCCACCCCAGACCCGAAAGCCTCGGAACTAGACCTGGCCACCCAATTTAACTCATTTTTTATTGACTCTATTGCCAAACTGACCTCTTCTTTCTCCAACTCCACCATACCCTCAAGCATCCCATCACCCCCCCACTCACTCATTATCCTTCCCAAATTCCACTCCCCCCACTCACACTCTATCCTTCCAAAATTCCACTCCCTGCTTCCCTTTCTCTAACTCCTCCGCCTCTTCTGCTACCCAACCTTTACCCCAAACACCTCCACCCTCCAACTCTCCCTCTCCCAACCCCACTCCCCTCTCTTTTTCTCCCGTACCAACATCTACTATAAAGACACTCCTTCTCAAACTGAAACCTGGTACCAACGCCCCTGATAACATACCTTCCTACTTTCTCAGTATAGCTGCTGAAACACTTGCATATCCCATTAGCATCCTAATCAACCGCTCCCTAAAAGAATGCACAGTTCCCCAAATCTGGAAACAGGCTTATATTATTCCACTCCACAAAGGGGGCAACAACAACAATGTCACTAACTTTCGTCCCATAGCCATCCTGTCCCCTATTTCAAAAATCCTAGAAAAATGTGTTCAACTTCAACTTCTTCCTCATCTCCTAGACAACCACCTTATATCTCCCACAGAACATGGCTTCAGACCCAACCACAGCACAATGACTGCCCTCCTTTCCTTCCTAGAAACAGTAAATAGAGCTCGTGATTCTGGCTTAATTGTTTCTACATTGCTGCTAGACCTCTCCAAAGCCTTCGATACCATCTCACATAGCCTACTCATTACTAAGCTCTCTGAACTTAACCTTTCTTCTTCCTCCTTGAATTGGTTCTCTAGTTACCTATCCAACCGAAATCAAGCAGTAAAATGGAAAAAAACTACCTCCTCATTTCTTAGTACCCCCACAGGTGTTCCACAAGGCTCCATTCTCGGTCCTGTTCTCTTCAACATATTTATAAATGACTTTCACAAATCACTCCCTTTCTCAAACATTATCCAATATGCAGATGATTCAGCAATCATCTGCTCAGCCACCTCCATCACTACACTTCAAAAACTAACTCAGGATGCTTTCTCCACAACAGAGCAATGGATGTTAAAAAAACATCTTGCTCTTAATGCCTCCAAGACCAAACATATGATCTTTACTCCCTCTAAAGCTACTTCTCTCAATATGAATACATTTTCAATCATTAGCCAAAATAACTCACCCATAGAATTGGTGTCAGACACCAAACTACTAGGGGTACAAATTGACAACCAACTTAAATTTACCTCTCACCTACAAAAAAACATCAAAAAGACCCATCAAAAACTTGGTATGCTTTATAGACAAAATGCATACCTCACCTCTGCCACTAGAACAACTCTCGCTACATCCTTCCTTATCCCCTCCCTTCTCTATGGCACCCCACTCCTAACTAACATTAAATCCTCTCTCAAAAAACAACTTTCCTCTTGCTACAATAAAATTGCAAAATTCACCACTAGCCACAAGTCTTCTACCCACCACTGTGTTTCCCTCCAGAAACTAAAGTGGCTAGAGCTTCCTAATAAACTAACTTACACACAACTAACTCTAGCCCACAAGCTTATCCTTAATCCCTCCCTCTGTCCTTCCCTATCTTCTGCTTTTAATATGCACCTACCCAATAGAGTATTAAGATCAAACAATCAAAACCTACTCAAAGTACATAAACCTACACATCCTCCAGGCAAAAACCTTCTATCCTTCAACCTAGCTCGCCTCTGGAACTCCCTTCCCCCACTCATCCGCACCACCTCTAATCACACTGCTTTCAAAAAATCCCTTCATACACACCTGACATCACATTGGGAATGCTCCTGCTCCCACCCTACATAACCACTCTTCACCTACTCCAGGCTCTGCTCACATCTTTAATCAACCAGACAAGTCCATATAAATAATTGACTCCATATCCCTCCTCTTCCCCCACTTCTCCAAGTCATTGTACCTCCTTTTCCTTTCTAGTAACCTGTTCTCTTGATCTACTCTGCATAAATGGATAAGCTCATGTTAAATAGTTAATTCATTTTCCTGCAATGTATTTTAAATGCACACTTGCTGTACTACTTGATATTGCTTTATCTTTAACTGTTGTACCTATTGTTAAACTTTGTTTGTATCTAAGAATGTATGTTCAAAATTACAAAAATATATTTTTTGGAGCTTTTCTCCCCAGGACTCCATTGAAAACGGGTTCATTATGGCCCAATGGACTATCCTGGTAAACCAACTACAATAAATAAATAAATAAATAAAATTGCTAATCTTTTTGACAAGATCTCATCTCTTTATTGTTCTGCTATTGTCTTTCATTTCTTTGAACTGCTCAGCAAAATATGCCTCTTCATTACTTCTTTGTTATTCTCTGAAACTCTGTGTGAAGATATTACGTATTGGTATCTGTGCTAGCATGACTAGCTGAAGTTCTGTAAATAATTGTAAATTTCCTTGTGTTATATATGCCAGCATGACTAGCTATAATTTTGTAAATAAGTTTTTTTTTTTTTATTATTATTACTTTGATTTATGTAAGATGCTTGAATCAAACATTGTTTTGGCTGACCAAATGTACATATTCTTGAAAAAAAAAAGAATTCTGAATACAGGTTATTCCAGTCAGCTGACCTAGATGTGATGTCATTGTGTGCCAGAGCTGAAAAGAATAGAATTTCCACAGCAGCTGTATTGTTTACTTTTTAAAGTCTGATAATAGAGAGTAGAATTTTCATAACAGATTTCTGTGACTTTTAAACAATTCTGCAATAAAAGCAGGTTCTGAGTCAAAGTAGCAATGGTAGTTGTTGTAGTTGTTCAGTTGTTCAGTTGTCAGTTGTTGTTTTCCAGATCAGTAGTTATCACTCAGGTTGGTTGTTTTGCAGAGTTGTTCAGCAATAATAGTAGGAGTTGTTATTCCAGGCACTGAGGACCAGACAACCGCCTGAAGAGTGGGTGTAAATTCTTATCTTACCTGGCAGAAGTAAGAGTGTCATCTTGCCTTGCTGAGTTAATTAGATTAGACAGGGACAGTTACTCTTATGATAGTTAGGGAGCTATAGGTAGCTAGTTAGAATTTTTCTACAATCAGTGTGAAATCTATCCTACAGTGTTATCCTCATAATTCATATATGTGGAATTCTGTGACTTATTAGAATTAGTTATTTAGTGTATACATGTTTTAAATAATTTTATTTATTATTAAATATTTTACTACCTTTTATTATGGCTGGTTATTTAGAAAGTACTTTTAATAGCTTGAGAGTGTTTATGCTTATTGTGATAACACCAGGGCCACTCGGAAATGTCTTACTGCTCGGATTGCATGCTAACATTTATATCAATATTTATTTTATTAAATATATAATTGAGCACCCCTTTTGAAGGGTATTGTGGTATTTGATTGGTGGCAGTCATTACCTTGTAATTTGTGAAGGAGAACATAGCAGGTAAATCTGTGCCAGTCATTCCCAAGAGTGTTTGTATGTGTGAATATCAAATATTTAAGAGTGAGTATATTAAACACTTAGAACTGGGTCACAGTGCTCTGCAGTGGTTAGTGTAAAAACTCATTTGGGATCTGGAGTGAAGCATATAGTCCAGTCCCAGGTTTGGAGCCTGTTTCTGGTGTACTCTTAGGGGAAATTGTCTATTTCTATTCCTGCTTTCAGTGACAGTCCCTTACCAGAGACAATGGTAAGGACTGAAGCTCCTTAGTTACTGCCCCGGGTTTAAGTGGGGTTGTCACATTATTTGGTGCCAGCGGTATGGGATTTTAATTGAGCTTTAGTAGCCTGTGAGTAGTTGTCAGTGAGGTATGCACTCTCAACAGCTATAAGATAAGCATACAGAATTTCATTTCACAACATTTCTAATTATTTTTTTAGTCCGTTTAGTTAGGTACAGCAGGCAATGATGTCAGCAGAGGATTATAGCAAGCTGACAAGGAACTAGTTGGCTATGGTGTGAATCCAAAGGACTGGTGCTTGCTAACCTGACTAAGAAAGCCATGATATCAGCCCTAGTTGCAGCCACAGATAAGACCGGCAGCTCAAAGGATATCCAGTCTGGTGTTATGGATGTGCAGTCTTCACAAACAGGGCAGTTCACCTTTTCTTCAGAGGATGTAAAAATTCATCTGGATTTAAAAATAATCAAACTGGAGGCTGAGGAGAGAGAAAAACAGCATCAGTATGAACTATGATGTTTGGAGGCTGAGGAGAGGGATGAGTAGCGTTAGCATGAAAAGGAACATTTGGAGATGGAAGCTGAAGAAAATGAGAGGCAGAGGAAGCATGAAAAGGGGCTTCTAACCCTTTAATTGGGTCATGGAGGTAATGGGTAAGGGAATGACTGAACCCCAGAAGTCATAAAGGTCAGTAAACTATTTCATCAGTACAAGGAGGGGTATGACTTTGATAGTTTTATTTATATATTTCAGAGGGTATGTAAACAATATAATGTTGACCAAGGTCTGTGGGTATGGTTCCTGATCCCCTCACCCCATGGTAGAGCTGTTAATGTAATTGCTAAACTGTCTGATATTGATTGTTTGAATTATGATTAAGTAAAACAATGTTTACTTGATTGCTTTAAATTAACTCCTGAATTGTATAGAAAAAAGTTTCATGAGCATAGATGCAAGGCAGATGAAGTGTATGTGATTAAATTGCTGATTTAAGTACTTACTTTCACAGGTGGGTGAGTGGATGTCAAGCAAACACTTTTGAAGGACTGGCAGACCTTTTGGTGAGGGAACAAGCTCTCATCACTTTGCCTGAGGACATGAGGATCTGGTTGGTAGACTGAGAATGTAACTCTGCAAATGAGTTGAGGAGAAAAGGGGTTCTCTACTTAGTGAGAAGGACACTACTGCATAAGAAAGGGATACCCAGTGCTGCACATGGATATAAGGAAACCCATGGAGGGCAGCCTAAACCACTCCAACATAGTTCACCAGTAACAGGTGAAGCCACTAGTTCAAGCACATGGTCAGGATCAGGGATTACATCTTTCACATGTAATCAGAGGGGCCATGTAGCCTATAAATATTCATTGAAGCAACGTGAGACATAAAAGGTGAGGGAGCCAGCAAGTGGAAATGACAGAATACCAGTAGTAAGTTGTCTGGAAACAACAGAGGTGCTACCTTATTACCAAAATATGTATCATATCTCAGTGGATGGAAGACAGATCACTGCTAAGAGACGCACAGCTTCTGATATAACAATTATGAGGCTGCAGTGGTTAGGAGGAGCAGTACTTGCTTGGGCAATCCACACCAGTCTGAGCTTTGCATGGGACCCGATTCCAAATACCTTTGGCTAGGGTTTGTCTTGACTGGGAGGGTAGAAAAGGGAACAAGCAAGTAGGTGTGTTTGAGGATATCCCTGCAGATGTATGCATGCAGTGACATGCAGTCAAGCTTGGAGACAGACACATGGATCTAGTAGTCTGGGAGAGACCCACACAGATCCTATGCCTGAAGGTGGGGCTGGTGATGTTGTTACTTCAGGGAGGGAGCTACCTTGTAGCAGTGAGCCTGAAGGTGAACCATAGCTGCTAGAATGTACTGGTGTTCCTGTGGACATGATGACTGTAAGGACAGAGGTGAGTGGTGGATTATGCTACTAGATACCCTGAGGCAGTGGATTTGTCCTCCATTGAAGCAGAGAAAGTGGCAAATGCCTTGTTAGAAATTTTCAGCAGGGTAGGTTTTCCTAGGGTGATACTGACTGACCAAGTTGCCAACTTTATGTCAGACCTGCTGGCTTGTATGAGGAAGAGTTGGGGGGTGAAGCATTTAAAAACTACCCCCTATCATCCCCAGACTAATGGTATTGTGGAGAGGTTAAACTCTACATGAAAGAGTGTGCTACAGGCATTTGTGGACCAGTTTAAAAGGGAGTGAGACAAATATTTGCCCCATTTATTATGTGCCTACAGAGAGGTACCTCAGTAAACTACAAGCTTTTCACCCTTTGAGTTGCTGTATGGGCATAAGGTGAGGGGGTCTTTAGATTTGATTCATGACGAGGGGGAGTGTGAATCCCACAAGGAGTCTGTTCTGGTGTATGTTCATGGGTTTGGCCCAGGGGGAACATAGCAGTAGCCCAACAGCAGAAAAAAGTCTGGTATGACAGGTGTGCTCGAGCCCGAGAGTATACTGTGGGGCAACAGGTTATGGTGCTCATTCTTGTCAGATACAATAAGCTGCAGGCAGCTTGGGTGGGACCCTTTGAAGTGGTAAGGAAAGTTGGTGATGTTAACTACATGGAAAACTTAGTAGGCAGGAGGCAAGGACATACGTTGTACCATGTTAACATGATGAAATCTTATCATGGTAGGGAGGACCTGGTGCTGAGTAGTCACAGTGGATTGCAGGAGGAGTCTGAGGGGGATCTGGTGACTGACCTTTTCAGTGAGGCTCGGAATTACACTTCTGTGGGAGAGGTAGCAATATCTAATCGGCTATTTCCTGTTCAGGTTAAAGAAATACGAGCAGTATTACAGGAATTTGGAAGCATGTTCACCAGGAAACCTGGGTGTACTCACCTAACTACTTTGACAATATGATTGTCAAAGGAGAGATTACTCTCTGCCTGGGTCCCCAGATCTCTTATTACCTCTTCTGTATTAAAGGGGCTGCCACCTATGTGGTAATTCATGGGTGTTTTGTTTTTCCCAAATGGGATGACTATGCATTTTTTGGCATTTAGCTTGAGACCATGACTTTGACACCAAGTGTCCATCTCAGTAAGGCCCTTTTGGAGAATGTCCGTGTCAGCCAGAGAGTCAATTATGGCTCCCAGTTTGCAGTCATCAGTGAACTTGGTTAGCCATAGTCCTCCTGTGTTTGCCTGTACTTCTGAGAAGTATATGCTGAACAATAGGAGTCCCAGGACTGAGCCTTGTGGGACACCACTTGTGACTGGTTTAGAGTCGGACCTGGAGCCCGCTATTCTTACAGTATGAGTTCTGTCTGTAAGCCAGTTGGCAACCCATCTTGTGATGTAGGGGTTTATGTTCAGGCTGGTGAGTTTTTCTATAATTCCCAAGTGGGGAATGCTGCCAAAAGCCTTGGTGAGGTTAAGTTAGGCTGTGTGAACCACCTTCCCCTCATCTATGGCCTTGGTGACTGTCTTGAAGAAGTCAGCCAGGTTTAGTAGGTATGATCTGCCCTTAACAAAGCCTAACTGGGTCGGGTCAAGTGTTTGGAGGTTCCTAATGTCTTTGTTAATGAGTTCCATGATGATGTGTTCCATAGCCTCGCAGACCAGGCTAGTCAGGCTTATGGGGCGATAGTTACCAGGGTCAGTTGTGGCCCCTCCTTTGTGGAGCAGAATAACCGTTGCTATGCGATATTCTATGGGCTTGTAGTCTGTGGAGAGGCGGAGGTTGAACAGTGTGTTTAGGTGGGGGGTTAGTTCATTCTGTAGTTCATGCAAGATGCAGCCTGGGACACCATCTGGCCCCATTGATGCTGTGCTTTTGGCTTTTGAAAGGGCTGTTTTCACCTGTGCGTTTGTGATTTCTGGGACACTACACTTTTCCGGTATTGTTATGGGCCCTTTTTGGGTGAGAGGGGGGTGACGTTTGCACTGAATCTATCTACCAGAATGTTGGCAATATCAGTGGGTTCAGTATATTTTGTGCTATTTTGCACTAGCTCAGAGCATATCTGTGAGTTGCCACTTAGATTCTTGACATAGCTAAAGAAGGCTTTGTGGTTATCTTTCGAATCCTTGGCTATTTTTCTTTCGAAGTTAGCCTTGGAGGATTTTATAAGGGACCTTAGTTTCTTACTGATACTGATCAGGGATGTCTTTCCTCCTTGGGATTTGATTTTTTTCTGAACTAGCTTCCTCCTTCTATTGTATAGCCTGTTTATGGCAGGGGTCCACCAGACTGGTTTCCTTCTCTTAGGGGAGTGAGTCTTGGTTTTGCTAGGGATGACATGATCCATGCATCCTTGTAGGTGCTCATAGAGTGCATTTGTAAAGGTTCCTGCATCTTGGACACTGTTACCCTTTAGCGTGGGGGCTGTGAAGCTTGCCACCTCTGTCTTAAGTAAGGTAAAGTTTGCTATAGAAAGGTTTTTCACTGTGGTTTCCTTGGTTGGGGGTGGTGGTGTGGTGTGGACATCCAGAGTGATTAGTTTATGGTCTGATCTAACCAGTGATGGGTTGACCTCTGGTGTGGAACATCTGTCACCCATGTTGGTGATGACCAGGTCCAATATGTTTTCACCTCTGGTAGCGGAGTTTGCCAGCTGATCCAGGGCATTTGAGTTGATAAATTCCAGGAAGTGCTGGACCTGCCAGTTTTTACTTGAGTAGTTTTCCCAGTTAATGGTTGGGTAATTGAAATTGCCCAATATCAGGGTATTTGGTAGGACCTTCATGTTTTCCAGTGTCTGCAGAAAGGTGGAGTGGTGGTCCTGGGTCATGGAGGGTGATCTGTAGCAGGCCACAATTTGCATTGCAGATTTGCCCGATGTTAGTTGCACATGGATGATCTCAGAGGTATCATGCTGCGCCACTAACCTGGAGGTGTAGGTATCCTTGAAGAATATGGATACGTCCCCTCCTTTTGTGTTTCGGTCCATGTTCTGTGGCCGAAATGTGTGGTATGAGTTGTAGCCCAGTAGTGCTGGGGTGCTCTGTGGAGCCTTGAACCAGGTTTCAGTTACTGTACAGAAGTCGAAGTTCTCCATACTGAGGAGTGCTTCGAGCGCTTGCATTTTGAGATTTAAACTCCTGGCGTTGAGTAGCATAACCCTCATTTTTTTATTTGTGCTGTTTACGGACGTGGGTTTGACTTTTGAGCCTCGCCTAAAAAAGGCACTATGGGGATAGCAAGAGCCTTGGCCAGTATTCGAAAGCCTAGGTGTGACAGGTGCAAGCCGTCTCTTGCGAAGCAACAAGGCTTGTCGAGTATGTTGTCCCAGGCTGACAGACACTGGATCCCCTTTGAAAGACACCAGAAGCTTAGCCAATTGTTGAAATTGATCATTTTTTTTAATACTGTGGTATCATTCTTGGTGAGGGCAGGATGCTACTCAGGGTCAGGGTCATACCCGTCTGGGCTACATAATCAGAAAGCTCTTCCATGTCTCTTTTCATGTAGCCCAGGGAGGTACATCTCAGGTCATTCACACCAACATGGACAATGACCGAGTCATATTTGTACTTGTTCTGGAGTGACCTGAGTGCTTGTGTTATGTAGCAGATTCTGTCTCCTGACAGGCAGCTAACAGTAACCTTCTCCATGTCCAGCCTAGTGAGTAGGATGTCAGTGTGCCTGACTATAGAGTCGCCTATTACTAGTGTGTTAGGTATGTTATTTCACCTTAAGGGCTGTGATTGTGCGGCACACTGACTTTGTGTTTTATGTGTTGTCTGATTTGTGACAGGAGGTGCAGGTTTTTTGGATGTCTGCTTTGGAGGTCTCTGATGCTTTTGCAGGTTTTTATTTATAGCCTCCGAGTATGATTTTGTGTATTTATGTGTATTTTTTGCCTGTGCTGGTTTAGTATGTCTATATGAGACTGGAGGTGTGGTGCAATTGTTAACCTTCTCCTTATGACTGCCTGTTACAGTCTTGGGTGGAAAGAGCTTAGGTTGGGAGGGTGGCCTAATGGTTAAGGTGTTTGCCCTACAAACACAAGGTGCATGGTTTGAGTCTCACAAGGGATAATTGGCTAGGCTTAAAATGGCTCGCAAGGGCAGTTAGCTTAGTATGAACCTATATAATTGCATCTCTCGCATTAATTCTCTGTGGATGCCTTATACCTCTCATTAAATGAGTTCCTACATACTTTATGTATTGCTGCCTTGTCAATGTATCTGTCAACTTTTTATGCTTTACAGCATCATAAGCTTTTAATCATTCAGTACATCTTAAAAGTTTTCTTTTATTTTGCGATCACCATTACACATTGTAATAAGTATCCAGTTTCTTATAAATCATTAATCAACCTTTTTTTCATGTGAACCTTATAATATCTCACACATTTTTTCATTTTGTATATCTCCCTGTAACCAGTCATTAAGGACTTCCACAATACTTTGTATTTCTATCAATTTTTGCAAGCATCAAAAATCACTTTTCAGCATCACTGGGATACTTTTCTAAAACATCGGACATAGCCCCACTGTTAAATTGAATTTGTACATTCCATCTTACCTAGCGCTTCAAGACAAAGTGAATCTAAATCATTTGCTCAAAATGTCAGAATGTTATCTATTTTAATTATTATCCAAGTTGATAAACCACCATCTCTCTACCAGCACCTTTCTGCTCCTCCAGCACTTTGGTATCTTTCTCAGATTTATTAGAATTAGTCTTTGCTGTTTTGCTCAAATTGAACATACCAGGTCTATCCCATCATACAGGATAACTGACAATGCTACGCATTGAAAGAGCAGGGGTTCTTTATAGAACATCTTGCTTGCATATTATATTACAGAATGTATCTATAAGTCATATTTACTATTTACAAACTGTTTACATTCAAACATTTACTTCAAATATTTATCTTTCTCTCTCTCTCTCTCTCTATATATATATATATATATATATATATGGATTCCATACATTTGGTCGAAT